>NW_027488566.1:432500-482500 GCF_050948215.1 Halictus rubicundus
TCCAAGCTAACAATACTGAAAAAATTCAAATATGCCTGATTTTTTCAGAATTTTCAAATGAAAAGGATAAGAGAAATTACTGAAAAACCTGATTTTCCCAGTCGCCTCATTACTACCCCCATGTCGACATATAGGGTTGAAAATTTACACAAAGTATTGTCTTTGCATAAATTATCGAAAAGCCTATTGCAAATTCAATTTGGTTTGGGGGCATTTCTGACCTCCTTATCCGGCTACACCCTTTGTCGAACAGTCTTATCATTCCTTGGACATTCTGTGTCTTTGAATAGATGCGCAACATTGTATACGATCGAAGTGTGTATGTGTCGTATCATTCTTCTTAGATCGATATACATACGTATATACATTGTGCTTGCTATGCCCAGTCGGTTAATTAAATATCATCTTATCGGAGATTCGATGAGCATAACTGAAAACTCCATACATATGTACATATTGACACATCCACCGTACATGTTCTCATTGTTACATATTACATGGTGGCACAGAAATGTCCAGATAAGTGACAAATGATAATAAAACAATCGTTGAAATACTAACGTGACGCAGTTTGTAGTTGTAAATTTCAGTAAGCAAATACATATCGATAAGATAAAGCAGACCAAAAGATACTAATAATGAACGATTAAGGGATCATACACTTTGCTTTTATCTTTCTGTTTAAAGCAGAGCTGCTCGATATGCCTATCAGCGGGCAAGTGACTTAGCGGAGTGGGGGTAGGCCGTAGCACAGATATAGCTGGCCACGTAGCTGTGACAATTCGTGTGACAAATTCATGCAGCCTTGCCCGCAGGGGCGTGGCTTTGTGCCCGCCGTTCTGTGTATGTTCAGGTCAAGCTGCCCGTACGGGCAGACCGCTTATGAGCTCTGGTTTAAAGCATAGAATTTTTATTCGGAACATATGCAGGGTGAGGTGCCAGAAACAGGCCACCTGAATACTTCGGCTGCTATTGGTGTTAGGAAGAAATGCATCACATGGAACTTGCTTGGTTTCGAGGGGGCATTAATCTGATGTTAGTAGCTTTTTTTTTTAGGTGGACGCGTAAAGGACATATGAAGGTCGGCTTCATTTCTTTTAAATGTGTTTGGGATCGGAAGGCGAATACTACAGAGCCGCGGTTTACTGAGACAACGACATTATTTCACCGTGAGGATCGTCGAACAATAACCGATTACTTTGTACAGTTTGTAAACACAAATAAACACGTTAGAACAGTTTAGCTTGGAGTGGATATCTCCCGTCTATTTCGGGAGCCGTAGATAGCTCTTGTGGCACGAAACCGGTCAAAAAGACGCGAAGCGTTCACGTGAACAAGAAGCCGAGATCAAGATCGATTGCGAGATAGATAGATAGAGCGTTAGAAACGAACTGGACCAGCGAGCGAGCCGGCGAAACGATGATAATCGATCGTAACCCGTCTCGTCGGCGCGGACCAATTAGAGAGCGATCTAACAATCGATTCTTGATCTCGCTTCTCTCCGCGATCCAGCCAATTGCGGGGCGCCGATCCGCGTGGGCGCGGGAACGCTGCCGACACATTCAGCCAATCTCAAACAAAATGGAATGTCCCATTTTTTATACCATAGATCGATAGAGTATCAATCTCTGAGTATAATAGCATGGACATTCACATATCCTAAATCTAACAGTTAACGAGATATTATCCAAAGAAGAAAGAAAATTATTTCGATAATATCTTGTTAACTATTAGATTTAGGACATATGGAGGTCAATACAGTTTTACTCAGAATTCGATAGTCTATCGATTCATGATACAGAAAGTAGGTCTTTCCATTAAAAAAAATCATGGTGACCTTGAAATCTCCTCTATGCCTCCATCCATGCAGAGAATGTTTGTGTCAGGTGGCCTGTTTCTGGCGCCTCACCCTGTATGTCGTCATAATCTCAAGTTTTTAGTCTGTACATGTTTTGTAGTAAAGTTATGTTTAAGGGCAAAACAAACGATTTTAATGGGCTATAACTTCGTCAAAGCTTGTCTTCACTTTGTTTGAAATTGTTTATTTTCTGTCTTTCTCCTACGAGCGTTTGCGTCATAACAGAACGAGTGCTTATTAGTATTGGAAATGGCGTTCGAGCAATGGTTACACTGTAATCAATTTAATCCACCCGAGTCATTAATTATACATCAGATATTTTATAATTATAATGATAAAAGTATTATTATTTTTTTATTTTATCTTGTTTGTACGTATTAATCTGTAGGTAAAGACACAGATTTTCACAATATTATAGTTTTGACTTCAGTAGGATTTATTATTACATTGTTAGACTGCGGATCTTTATGCAAAATAAAAACTGTCGATGTCAATTGCAAGAACCAGAAGTTAATTGAAAACGTATTTTCTCATTTAGTAATTTTATTAAGTCGAAAACAATATAATATTCAATTCTTCTTATATCTTTACACTTTTTTATTTGACAAATCCATTTTTGTCATATTATTATCATGTAAACGTAAACATTATTATTATCATCAAGATTTAATACATTTCACATTTGATTTATAATCACATAAGAAATTGCATTCTTTTGTTAAATGCGTAACTGGCACATGTAAATAGTAGTCGAAATCGACTGAAATTGCCAAGAAAACACTTATGATAATTACCAAATTATCGACGAATTAACATAATACATATATTTCTTAACAGATATGCAAAGCTATTTTATTTTCTATACATATTGTCGCAACCAAACTGCGTCATCGAAATTGTAAAACGTTTTGCTGGTCATGATGTGACGTGGTTTACACAACAAATATTATGCGAACCGATTTCAAGGTTTATGTGATATTTAATCACAGCTATAATTGTAGCACCGTTCTAAAAAAAAAAAACAACATTGTGTGATAGGAAAAATTTCAAAGTCAATTTTATTTCTTTTTTTTTTAAGGAAACGATATACACTTTTGTTCATAATAAGATGGCGTTTGCTTAGAGGAATTCAACGAATTGTGTTAAATATTAATTTGTAAGCTCTAACAAAATGTAACGAATTGTGTTAAATATTAATTTGTAAGCTCCTAAACAGTGAAATATGCCTGAATCATTGTTTTATTATTGTGGATCTTTAGGATGGACCTTTGTTATATGTATATAGTGAACACTTTTTTGCAAGATTTTTTTCACAACTTTAAATTGTTCTATTGACTAGGACAATAATTTCTATAAAGAATAAATTGGATCACAGAGAGAACTTTTAATTTTAGAAACAAATACAAATGAATGAACTGGATCACTGAAAGATCTTCGCATTTCAGAAACAAATCCATAAAGGAAGATGTTAAAAAGTAGCCAAATTTTGGGTAGCTCAGACACGTAACATAGTCTCTACTCGATAAATGTCCCAAATATCTAGCCTATAATTGTCCCAGAACTATCCCCACTATCGCGGGGCATACCTCGTGAGGGGCCCAGAAGCTCTAGAGGCCTCGGTTGCCGATCAGTATGAACATAATACGGGTCGGGTATATCGGTGAGAATTACAACTAATCCAATAAAAAAACTTCTTTATTTTTCATTATTTTTTATGGGACTGTCACCATTATATTCGTGGAATTTTTCTAATGAAAATTATACCGAATATGATATAATTCGGATGATATTTACTTCTGTAATGAATAATGAAAATTACTTACCATTCCAATTATATTAACGAAAAATCAGTGTAAATATAATCCGAATTATATATAGTCTCACACCGATATAGCCGACCCGTATTATGTTTACACTCTTCGGCGACCAAGTCCCTCGAGCTTCGCTGTCCTTTTCTACGTTCGGCAGTGGATAAAAGAATAGTATCTTCTAGTCGATAATTGTCCCTGGCCGGACCCGTGTTTTGGACAATTCTCGAGTAGACACTGTATTCGGCAATGGTTTTACATGCTGAGGTGAGAATTATAAAATAGAGGCAATTTATTTTTGAGAAAAATGTACGAGCTAGAATGAATTTTGCGAAAGACCATTTAAATTGGAGCTGTGGAAAGTGACTTACATCCAGTACTTTTTACGAACGATTTTTGAATGGGTGTACACTCACACCCGATAGTAAAATGTATGTCAGACAACGATGTACCAGGCAGGAATACCGACGAAATTGTATTAAACCAACGATAAAAGTAGGTGATGGATCTGCACTTGTTAGGGGTGGAACGTTCATAAATAGCTTTGGCCTGATTCACTAGATACAAGGAATTGGGGATTGACATGTTTATTTAAATACAGTGGAGGAAGTGTTATTATTACTTGTAGAAACATCAGTGGCAAACTATTCAATCCATGAAGCGGATAATTCGAGTCGACAGAAGCTTCAGGCGTTTTTAAAAAATGTTAATCTGTGCACAATGTTAACTCTGCATTCCTTTCGCGATCTGTCCATTTCAATCTCGTCATAATTTTGGAGTTCTGTGGACACTCCCGCTCAAAAGTATGCACAGTCTTTTCTCGATATTTGTCCCAAATATCTAGCCGATAAAAGTCCCACAATTATCCCCACTGCCGCGGGGTTTCCCTCGTGAGGGGCCCCCAAGCTTTTTCATTATTTTTTGTGGGACTTTCACCTACATATTCGTGGCATTTTTCTAATGAAAATTATATCAAACACAATATCATTCAGATCATATTTACAGTAATTTTCCGTTAATGTAATTGTAATGGGAAGTAACTTTCGTCGTTCATTATACAAGTAAATATCATCGGAATTATATCATATTTGGTATCATTTTCATTAGAAAAATGCCGCGAATATGTTGGTGGAAGTTCCATAAAACATATCTTTTATTTTTTTCTATGACAATATTTTTCCCGCTGACGTCACAGTTCCCTCAGCTACGCTCGCGGACATCGACGCGACGACCGCCCTTGTCCGCCGCAAGGCTTGCTGAATGGGAGGCTTGTTTAACTTTTCACTGGACCTTCGAAGTGCGCTTGAAAAATTACATATTATAGTTACATATTAAATAATTATTCGCATAAAATTGAGAGAGGCCGACTTTGCCGCAATAATTTACTTCAGTTTTCTTGTCCATAAAAAAAATTTCATGCTGTTTCATGATTGGAATAATCAACCATCAATGACCATTATTTAAACTTATTTAACCCTTTCGGTACGAGCGCTCTGTCCGCCGTGACACTCCTGCTGTACAAGGCGCTGCACAGTGTGACGAATGGCCTTTTTAGCTGGACAAACTTCTAAATCGCCTATTTTTCTATATTTATCGATTAATATGTTTACAGTTGTATAAAATATGAATAATTAATTTTTTACAACATTTAGTTGGTTTTTGTTAATTGAACAATATATTTTAAGTGATTTATAATTAAGTAAAAAATACAACAAAGTTAGTAATGGATCTATGTAACACAGAATGATTTAACAAGTAGTAGATATTATCAAAGAAGACGTCATTTTTAATTAGGGAGAAGAAGAGTGTAATTTTGGAAAAATGATAGTAAAGGTTACTTTTTGGAGATTCAGATATATTCTAACGGGAAAGAATTATTCTTTGGTTTAGTATAAGGTTTCACTTTATAAATAACAACTCTGTTTCATATTATTGTTTACTATTTTAATAAAAATATAATAACATGAAAATATAAATTTTAGGTGACGTGGGGTAAATGAAATGTTATGTAGTACGATGGTTTCACGGGTAACAAAAAATATAGTTTATTAACGAGAACGATTAACAATTAACAAATAATAACAACTATAAAACAAAACGAGAAAACTCGAGTCCATGAGAAAAAACGCGAAGACAAAATATACGGTAACTCAACTTCGCGTATAAAAACCGTCGCGGGTGACTCAGACTAAACTCTCTGTAGCTATCGTTCTCCGCGAGAGTCCAAAGCTTTCTGCCCTTCTTGTTTCTGAGGCGCGTTAAATAATGTCCCCGAAAAACCGTTAAAATAAGGAGAGGTTCTCCACCCCCACAAGGGCATGGAGAAAGTTTCCTCCCCCACACATTGCATCCGGGGACTTCACTCTTAAGGGTACTGTAACGGTCGAGCCGAGGTTCTGGCAATCGTCACTTAAATGACCAAGCCCTCAACCCGACCTCCCATGGTACGCACTTGAGAAGGATGGAATTTCCGCGTCCGAAAATTCCACGTTCCCACGCACCATGGTCGCCACAAAATAAAACAAAAGAAATAACAGAGATCAAAATCAAAGTCTTCAATAGGAACATTCGGTTGCGAAAAACTAATAACTTATAAACTATTGAACAATTGGTTGCAAAGGAATAACTGACCGTAACAGATAGCGGTTGACGAACGACTGGATCATTCGCCTCCATCTTGAATTCGTGAAATCGCTGAGTCAGAACCAATTTATTCGTCCCAGATTTCTGCTCGAATATCGCGGATATTTTGGTCCACATTTCGCGCGAACTTTTGCATGTTAAGAGGCTTTGCATGTGTACCGGTTCCAGAGCCGATGAAATCAGAAACATGGCTTTGGCGTCATCCTTGCACCACACTTTCAATTGTTCGGCGGTCGGCCGCCGCCGGCTTGACGCGCGTCCCGTTCACGACGTCGTCGATACCGCACGCGATGAATATCGCATTCGTCTGAAATTTCCAGATTAGGGAATTCTTCCCGTTGAACTTCTCAACGTTTCGCGTGGAGATGGCCTCCGACATCTTATTGCGAACGGAGAGGAAAAAAAAATTGTAGAGACGCACTGCTATCCGATCTGCCGAATCACACGGTTCACCGAATCGCACGGCTTATACGCTACCCGTACACGTGTTTCTAACGTGTGTGCCTCGCGCGCGTACACGTTTTTTTTTATCTGTCCACAGAGATTGCGTTCTCTGGGCCCATAACCTATTGAACAATTGTAAATAGAATATATCTAAACGTATTTGTGTTACGACAAATATTTGGGTTTACAGCAAAATAAAAATAAAAAACAATATACATAACAGGCAGTAAATATTTTTCATTGTTGTAACAAGACATTGCCTTCTGAAACTACGTAGAAACTTCTTCACAACTCGAATCTCTATCAGAAGATTCAAGTTCTGATAAAGAATCTGTTTCTTGAATATCTATATCTTCATTTACTATTAATGATTCAAGAACTTCAGGGGACAGTGAACTAATTTTTTCTTGTGGGATTTCGCGAAAACTATTTATTAGTGGGTCGGAAGTTATTAATAGCATTGACATTAAGTCGAAATTGGTATTCACTCTTGACGTTTTCCGTGTATTTTTTTCTCTAAATCTACGACAATCTTTATGTCGCATGTTACGTCCCAGGTAGGACGGATTATGATTTTTATGAGATAGGACGCAGTTTTGAACCTACCTGCATTCACCGACTACGGTTCGGGAAATTGAGGATTGTTTAAATAATTTGTATTCTTATTTTCCAAAAACAAACAAAATTATTGATTTATTCAATATTAGATGCTGAATCAGATGTTTTAAATATGATTTGACAAATAGAGATTATGTGTAGTTAACGCATAAACTAGATAGCTTACAAATATTTCGTATAATAATAATGTTAATTTTTACCGAGTCGCTGGGTTAGTATCGCTTCGCAAATGTAGTTGTCGCAGATCGCAAGTCCAATAATCGCAGCCGCGGGTCGCCAATTCCAATAATCGCAGCCGCAGGTCGTCAATTCCAATTCACCACTTACACTGAACTTTTGTTAAACCTTAAACCTTTACTGAACTTTGAACTTCACTTCAATGACGGACTGGTCTGGTCCAAACTTTATGACAGAATGATTGATCTTTGAAGTATTGGTTCTCTTTTATAGGATGGACAGTCCATTGTTTCAATAGGATATTGATTTGATTTTTTATCTAATGCGCGTCATTCTTACCATGGGATTAGTGTGCCTTCTTGGAACTTGGCGCAACTGGACACACTTTCTGTTTATTTTTCGCGGTGACATCGATCTTTGCTGCGTCTCTCGCAGGAGGATAAATGGAATTGTTTTGTACGCTATCTAATTTTCTAGAAATTTTAACGCCTATCCTAATCCTATTTATTTCCTTCTCCTTGCGTGACATTATTGGGTTTCAACAATAGTTCATAATAATTCTTTGTCTGAAGTTTTATTCGTTTGATTCTTAAGCGGTCGAATCACCGGACATGACACCGTCTTACTTCCTAGAATCTTGATATACATGGTCAAACATGCATAGACGGTGTGATGAGTGACGGGCCATGCGCGCCCTATGAGTGTGTGTGGTGGGGGGGGTGTGCGCTGAAACGCTCTCGGATGATGTACGCGCGCTTGAATGAGAGAGTCGGATTTTATGTATCAGTTAACAGTACTTTTCCTTTATAAAATATGTGCAATTATCAGCAAGTGTCTCGTACCTTTGCCTCACCGTATCCATGATCCCAACATTTAGTAGCAGAGCGTGGTTACGATAAAATAGAAAACGGAAGGTATGAGGTTATTGCCGACACGTGGTGTAACAGAGGTTAGGAAGAGCACGTGGCGACAATATAGAAAGAAGAAAGTGCCAGAAGTAATTATCGTTAAGAACATCAGCGGCGAAAAATAGAAGGGAAAAAAATGGCAGAATGAATGGGGATACCGCTGAGCAGAGTAGAGTTACTAACCGGCAAAAATTACCACGTGTGGGCATTAAAGGTGGCGGCGATACTCAGAACGCGGAAGTTGTTCCGAGAAATTATAGAAAGCGAGGAACCACCGATTGCTGGCGACCCTGAGTCACAGAATGCCAAGGTAAGGAAGGTATGGGAATCTAAAAATGATGGGGCCTTTGGCATAATTATCACGACCTTGTCAGACAGTCAGGCAGGTCAGTTCTTGACTGAGAACAAGGCAAGGACTGTTTGGGAAGAGCTCAAGAAAATGTATGCTGGAGATGCGGAAGATAAGCGCATAGATATAGGGTTAGAACTGAAAAATGTCAGTATGAAGGGCGAAGAGACGGTGAGTGAGTACATTACCAGAGCTAAAAATATAGCATCCAGGAGCGCTGCATTGGGGTACCCGATACCTGAGAGAGAAATAGAGTACCACATTGTGAGAGGTACTCACCATAGATTAGAAAAGGCAGCAATGGTGCTGAGGCCACAACGGAGTGCAACATTGAATGAAGTGCAACACGCATTGCAGGACGAGGAAGAGAGGATTGGCCAAGCTCAAGGTAACAGTGTACATAACCCACACCAAGCGTGGAGAAGTGAGAAAGCATATAGGGCCACAAATGATGGAAAACTTAGACAATAGTCTAATAGAAATAATAAATAAACTTAGACTTAGAGATAGCGGCTGTTTTATATGTGGAAGGAAGAATCACTTGGCGAGGGATTGCTTCCATCGTCAAAATAATAGAGGCGAAACATCATATAATAAAGGTGAATCATCATATAATAGAGGTAACACAAGGAGGTATACGAGTGGTACAAACAGACAACAGACGACAAGGAGAGAACGAAGCAGCATGGCAGTAGCGAACAGAGACGAGTTTACGTTTCAGATAACTGAACAGTACTACCATACCGAAGTAAGAAATAGAGACAAGGGGACACAGATATGGACCCTGGATTCCGGCTCAACATCACACATGACACCAGAAAAAGAGTGTATGAGAAACATAGTACCGTACCATACAAAAATGAACTTAGCTGAGGATGGGAGAAGCGTAGAAGCAAATGCTAAAGGTGACATAAAGATAGCTGTCCGAACATATAAAGGTATGAACACAGTTACTATTAAAGATGTACTATTTGTGCCAAAGTTGCGTGCTAACCTGTTGTCAATAAGCCAATTAAATAGGAATGGGAACACTGTAATATTTGGAAACAGCGCTGCAAGAATAATGGGGCCAGCAAACAGGGTAATCGCAGAAGCAGAAGAAAAAAACGGAATATTTATACTAAAAGGCGAGATGATAGAGCAAGCAAACCTTGTTGAAAAACAGAACTGCCAAGGAGAAAGAGAAGCAGAAAAGGACAAACTGAGGAAGGAAGCCAAGGGTAAACCACTGGAAAAAATGCTGTGGCACAAGCGGTTAGGGCATGTGTGTGACGAATATTTAGAAGAGATGATAAAAACAGACGCAGTCAGGGACATGAACTCAACCAAAGAAAAATTAGGAATATGCGAGTCATGCGTCATTGGGAAGATGGCACAAAAACCACACAAGGTAAAGAGCATCATGTCTACTCAGCCGTTGCAATTAATACACATAGATCTATGCTGGCCAATGGCAACACCCTCAATTGATGGAAATTTGTATATATTCGTACTAGTCGACGACTACAGCAGATATACGACCACATTCCTATTAAAGAGCAAGGACCAAGCCTATGAGTACTTTCAAAAATACATGAACAAGTGGGAAAATCAAATAGGTAAGAAAATCAAAAGTGTTAGGTCGGACAATGGAAGAGAGTTCGTGAACAACAAATTTGAAGAGTTATTCAGAAACAAAGGCATCCACCACCAGAGAACTGTGGCCTACAACCCACAAAGCAATGGTATCGCAGAGAGAACGAACAGAACGCTACTCGATAAGATGCGGACCATGTTGATGGATGCAGACCATGTTGATGGATGCAGACCTTCCAGAACGATTCTGGGGAGAAGCTCTGATGACGGCGACGTACCTGAAAAACTTGACACCCACGAAGTCAGACACAAAGGTAACGCCACAAGAGAAGTGGAGTGGATGGAAACCAAGTGTTTCATACTTGAAGGTATTTGGATGTATGGCTTATTATTACATACCAAAGCAGATGAGGAATAAGCTGCAACCTCGAGCCAGATCTGGAATTTTCGTGGGATACTCGTTGGAAACCAGAGGGTATAGAATATACAACGCCGAGGAGAATCGGATATATAGCGCCAGGACGGTCAAGTTTAACGAACAAGAGAAGGGATCCCGATTACTAAGAGAAAGGCAAACGACGGAACAAGGAGGCAGTGACGAAATATCAGAGAGAAATGAAGACAGCATAATCCCTTGCACTGCAGAGAAAGATACGGAAAACGTGGAAATAGGAAACAATCCACAAGTAGAAGAAACGACGTCGGATGATATGGAAGGCGAGATCCAGGGGCACACGAACCCGCTTGAGAGAAGGAGGAGAGGAAGAGTAAAAGGGAAGACCAACCAACAGATACAAGAAGAACACACTAGAAAACTGTCAGAAAGGGAAGAGAGACTCAGGATAGACGGAGCAAGAAGATCTGAGAGAATAGAAAAGAGACAAGAGCAAGCATATAACACAGAAAGTCAAGATGAATTTATACCAAACAATCACAAAGAAGCAGTAGGATCAGTAGACGGAACATGCTGGGAAAAGGCCATGGAAGAAGAACTTGCGACGAAACGGCGGAATCCGCGTTCCGTCGCGAGCTCGCACAGCGTACCTTAGTGCGAGCCAATCCGCAACCGTCCCGAGCGCGAACCAATCGGAGCACGCCGCCGCTTCGCGAACATTTCGCGAGACGGCGCGCTCTCCGTGATCCGCGCTTTCGGCATAAATACCGGAGCAGAGCGCGTTTAGATCGGAGTTGGCTTGGAGCTGCTCAAAGGGGATCATCCCAAGCTCTTGGCCACTCGCAGCCGCGTGGGAACACGCATACTACGGCTTCTTCCGTGTGTGTGTGTGCGAACACGCTGGTGCTTGGTGGGACCCGTACTACGGCTTCATCCGTGTGCGAGCGACACCGGTACCGCGAGTAGGTCTCGAGTGAGCAGACGGACGAGAGCAGTGTCTCCGGGCGCTACGACTCGTCGCGCGCTCCAGCTCTCTCCCCCCACCCCGATTCCTTTCCGCCGATCCTGCGAAATTCGCTCACCGGTCCGCGACCAGGCGTCGCGTCACATTCGTGGCAGTCCTCATCGGATCGCAGCCGCGTCCGGAGCTCGTCTTGCACGAGCTACGACGTTGGTGACGGGAAGCTCGTTCCCTGGGCTCGCCTAGGTGCGAGCGACCCCCACCGCGATCCGATTCGGGGACGACGGGTGGGGCGTCCCGTCGGTCCGGAGTCGGAGCAGATTCGCGGCCACCGTGCGCTCGGCCATCAGCGAGGAAACGTCGATCCACTATCATCTCGCCGAGCCGCGGTGGTTCCTACCGACCAGCTGTAGACCCGGAATCACAGAAATCCACCGGATCGGAATCACCGTAGAAACCAGCGAATCCTGATCGCTCCGCGTTCCCGCCGTACCAGCGAATCCTGATCGCTCCGCGTTTCCGCCGTAACAGCGAGTCCTGATCGCTCCGCGTTCCCGCCGTACCAGCGAATCCTGATCGCTCCGCGTTTCCGCCGTAACAGCGAGTCCTGATCGCTCCGCGTTCCCGCCGTACCAGCGAGTCCTGATCGCTCCGCGTTCCGCCGTAACAGCGAGTCCTGATCGCTCCGCGTTCCCGCCGTACCAGCGAATCCTGATCGCTCCGCGTTTCCGCCGTAACAGCGAGTCCTGATCGCTCCGCGTTCCCGCCGTACCAGCGAATCCTGATCGCTCCGCGCTTCCGCCGTAAAATAGCGAGTCCCGATCGCTCCGCGTTTCGCCGTAAGTTTACTGTATATATATTAGGTTTAGTTTAGAGTAAGGTTAAGTAAAGTTGTCGTTTCTCGTGCTGCTTACAGCCAGCCGTCGCACCGGAGCCCGCCAGCCGGGAACCCTCGTCAGTAACCGGGGCAAGAGGCCGCCGGCAATAAAGCTCATCTTTTTCTAAAACCGTCTACGTTTATTTTACCCGCTGTCCTCTCCGCCGACCCTGGCCGCTGAGCGAATCCAGGAGAGGACAGAATTCCTTCCTCTCGCGATTAACCGCTCGCGGAAGGAAAACGCAACCGTTACAAACTGCAATCAATGAAGACACACCAAGTATGGGATCTAGTGACAAGGGAAGAGAAAATGAAAGTACAAAAGAGTAAATGGGTGTACAGCAAAAAGCAAGACGCAGATGGGAGAACCACACGATACAAAGCCAGGCTAGTAGCAGTAGGATGCCAACAAAAAATAGGGATACATTACGAGGAATCATTTGCGCCGGTGATAAAACTGGAAACTGTACGAGCAATGCTGGCAATAGCAAGTATATACAATTTAACAATTAGACAGTATGACGTAAGATCGGCATATCTGTATGGAAGCTTGCGAGAGACGGTTTATATGGAACAACCTCCAGGCTACGATAGCGACAGGCGTACGGTGTGCAAACTAAAAAGGAGTATTTATGGATTGCCTCAATCGGGCCATTGTTGGAATGAAAAGTTAGATAAAGACTTAAAATCGATAGGATTCATAAGACTGGAAGAAGACCCGTGTGTATATAGATATGAAAAGAACGGGGAATCACTATTACTCGGTATATATGTAGACGATTTCTTAGTAGTAGGGTCGGGCGATAACATAATCGAAAATGTAATGTCAAAAATAAGACAAGGGCTAGACGTTGTAGAAAATAAGGAAAAATTCTTCCTAAACATAAAAATAAAAGAATCCAAGGGGGGAATAGAGCTATCACAGGGGGCATATGTTGAGAAAATTTTAGCCAAGTACGGATTGAAGGAGTGCAATACCGCTAGAACACCCATAGATGTAAACCAGAACTTGAATGAACACCAGGATTCACCCGAGGTAGATAAAACATTATATCAAGAAATGATGGGTACATTGATGTATTTGGCGGTAGGTACAAGGCCTGATATAGCCTTTAGCGTAAGTTATTTATCACAGTATTGTCAAAAACCAAAGCAAAT
This sequence comes from Halictus rubicundus, assembly GCF_050948215.1. Classification (NCBI taxonomy): domain Eukaryota; kingdom Metazoa; phylum Arthropoda; class Insecta; order Hymenoptera; family Halictidae; genus Halictus; species Halictus rubicundus. Next base: position 446,271 of record NW_027488566.1, read on the forward strand.
TCATTTAATAGCCGTTAAGAGAGTGTATAGATACTTAAGGAGAACAAAAGACTATAAGTTATGTTTCAGCAGAGCAAGTGGGAAATTGACCATTAGTACAGATGCCAGCTGGGACAGTACACCAGACGCCAAGTCATACAGTGGCTACGTGGTCAAAATAGGTGATAACGTAATTGGTTGGAGGAGTAAGAAACAGAACCTCGTGGCACTTTCCACTTGTGAAGCTGAGCTAATCTCGATATGCGAAGGGGTACAAGAAACCAAATGGATACAAGGGTTGATAAGTAATTTAAGCAGTGATAATGTAACGGAGTTACCAATAGAATTAAAAACAGATAGTAAGGCGGCCATGGACTGGATAAAAAAGGAAAAAGTCACAAACAGGACAAAACACATCAACAGAAAATATTATTTCGTAAAGGACGAGGTCAAGGATGGAAACATTAAAATAACACATGTCGCGTCAGCGGAAATGCAGGCCGACCTATTGACCAAACCACTAAGCGAAGAAAAATTAAATATAGGCATTACAGGGTTAAATGTACGTGTATAGAGAATCACAGGATTATATGTGTTATATATGTTTTATATAGGTTTATCAGCGTGTCTTTGCCAACTGTTATTAAAGTTAAAGTAGTCTATTAAGGGGAAGGCAAGCATGTATGACCAAAGGGGGGAATTGATATACATGGTCAAACATGCATAGACGGTGTGATGAGCGACGGGGCATGCGCGCCCTACGAGTGTGTGGTGGGGGGTGTGCGCTGAAACGCTCTCGGATGATGTACGCGCGCTTGAATGAGAGAGTCGGATTTTATGTATCAGTTAACAGTACTTTTCCTTTATAAAATATGTGCAATTATCAGCAAGTGTCTCGTACCTTTGCCTCACCGCATCCATGATCCCAACAAATCTTAAGGCTTATCTTAATCTTATTTATTCTTCTCTCCTCGCGTGGCATAATTTTTATTTGAAGTTTTATTTGTCTTATTCATGAGCGATCGAACCACCGGACGTGACACCATCCCCCTTAGAAAGCAAATTTGCAAGGGAAATTTGTTGTAGGCTGGTAACTACCTTCTCAAGTTCAGGTGTATCTGGGTGATTGTTCCGAGGTTGGTTGCTGGAGGTCGTTTCATCAGCTGGTCTGGTCGTATGTCTTAGCTTATCGTCGCGTTGAACTAAGAGATGTGTCAGCGAATTCCATGCTGCTCCGCACAAGGTGAAACTGCATCCGTATAGCGAGTGCAGCTGATAGCCGTGTATTATGGTGTCAGCAATTGTCTTTATAAATTTGAAAATTATAAAGACTGCTAACATTCCTGCACTGAAGGATCCAAATGTAATGAATCCGTGCCATAATTTTTCGGCTATATTTTCTGCTATTTGTTCCTTAAGTGGTTGTAGTGCTTGAGATGACATGTCTCCGTAGCTGTAACCCGATAGTTGTAGTAACTGGATGTAGACTTCTTCCGTCCTTGTAGCAACATGGTAAATGTTACAATCGTCAATGGTCTTGAGAGATAAGGTAGTCACGTTTAGGTGGTGCACATTACAATCGTATCCGATAATGGCACGCGAGGATTGTATCAACACGAATACTAGCCAAAGGCTTAACATCTCTTGTAAGCAAACGCATTGTTCTTTTAATGCTAATACAAATGATTATCGCATCGTCTTTTAATTTATTATAGTTATTTATATGAATAATACTATAGGTATGTTAGTTGTAACAATAGTGTTAGAAACATTCTGCTATAGAAATTTTTAGATGTTTTTATTTAGATGGAGCCATGATCCGATGGATTAGCATTGGTGCTTATCATATTGTTATAGTAGTATCTTTCTACCAAAAGGAATGTCCTATGGTTTTTTGTTGGGGTAGTTATTTCTAACGCCATCAATTGGGCCTACGGTGTGCTAATTTTAACTTATTTATATGTACTGTACGAGAATTTCCTTTGATTAGAATTTTTATATTTTGGTTAGGTAGAATTTCTATGACTTTATGAGGTCCAGTATACTGATCGCTGAATTTGCCTTTGACCGGTTCTTTCAATAAATACACGAGATCCGTTACTTTGAAGTTTTGTGGATTAATTTTTTGATCATAATAATATTTCGATTTTGCTTTAGCGGCGTTCAGATTTTTAGATGCCGACAGTTGTAATTCCTTGATGGTCATATGCAAATCTCGGAGGTAATCCGCATAGGTGGTTTCTAGGTTTTATTTTACTGGATCAGTGCTGGTTGGTTCACGAGCAATTTTTCCATAAACTAATTCATGCGGAGAAAACTTAGTTCCTTCATGTACTGATGTATTATATGAGAACATGGCCAAATCTAGCCAGTCATCCCAATTGTTTGCACTGTTCACATACTGCTTTAGGTATTCCATTAGTACATGATGTGATCTTTCAATTGAGCCATTGCTTTGTGGATGATAAGCTGTAGTTTTGTAATGTTTGATTTTAAATTTTCTTGCTACTTGTTTCATTAGGTTGGAGGTGAAATTAGTTCCTAGATCCGTTAAAATTGCTTTAGGGGCTCCAAATCGACAAATGAGATTTTTAATGAAGGCATCCGCGATATCTGCAGTTGTGGTTCGTTCCAAAGCCACTGCTACAGAGTATTTGCTTAATAAGTCTTGCATAGTTAGAATATATTTGTTTCCCTTTTGTTACGGCGTAACAACCTATCATAAACCCGGACCCCTATTAAGGTACACCAGGAAATGTAAATTTTTGAAACTTCCCAAATGCCGGTCAACTAAATCACTTTATTACCCCGACGTGACGAAAACGAATATTAGGAGATTAAAAATCACTTTACAATACGCTAAATTGTTAAAAGACCGAAACCCGGCAGATGGTCAATTTTATGACCGTAACGCACAATACCGTCGCGTTACCTGCGTAAGGCACCCCACGCGGTCTTGAGCCGTTGCAAGGAAGTTTTAGCCAAATCAAACTCCTTCAAAAACCGACCGCCTACAATCCCCATTGACCAATCACGATCTACCGACCAGCAAACCATCCCCCAACTCAAACTCCAAGTCCTCCAAAAAATCATTCCACGAGACAGAATCGATCAGTCCGTCCACCGGAAAACACCTACCGTTAAATCACATTCACTCACTCTGTAACCTAACACCTAGTCGTTTATATTTTTATAATAAAGTTAAGTTATCAGTTCTTCGAATGCACCTTATTCAGCATCCACCTTAATTAAAAATAAATATTCCCTCGCCGTTAAGTCAGCGAGTGAAGCGGAGCATGCAGTGAGAGTTTCTCTCAAGATTAGACAACCCCCTTTTGCTCACGCCAAAACACCTTTCTTGTTTCTGGTAAAGGTCCTACGATGTCCAAGCTGACTTTGTCAAAAGCTTTTCCTGGAGTGTCTGTTAACACCATTGGTTGTTTTGTTTTAATTCTTGTCAGCTTTCTTAACTGACATTCGCTACATGTACGGATGAAATTTTGAATGTCTTTTTTCATTCCTTCCCAATAGTAATATTGTCGAATTCGGTGGTAAGTCTTCGTTACGCCCTTATGTCCACCGGCGGCAGAAATATGCTTTTCCTCGATTAAATTTAATCTATTGCTTTCAGGTGGTATAGTTATTTGGCCTGTGCATATGTTTATCTTTATCGTTTTGTTCCGGAATGCTTCTTTTAATCTGTTTACGATGTATTTCCAAGGTATGTCTTCAATGTTGTTAGTCTTTCTTATACTGAATGAATTTAAGTTCATTTCTTCAACTACATCTAATAATGAGGCGATGCAGTTGACAATGTTTTCAGGTTCGATAGGAATGTGTTTGTTTTGTTTAACTGGTAGGGCTATTGTGTAGAATTTGTCCCATGGTTGTAATCTAGCTCGCTCAAAAGTTAAGTCGATGAAAGTATTCAATTGATTGGCTTCTTTTAATTCTTCTGCTCCTTTATCGATAGGATTACCATTCATGTCAACGAATATTACTCTGTGTGTTTTGGCCATATATAGTGGTTCATGAGATTCTCGGATTTGCAAGTCTCCGTGTGGTTGTTGTATTACACTGGGCGGTTCCACTTGAATATCTGCCAAGCCAGGGATTTCAGGCGAATAATTATTTTTTTTTATTAGTTTTTGACTCCGTATCATGGTTATCGGATGAAGTTAATGAAAAGTATTTGATTTTCGTTTGTTCTTGCGGTCCACATTTCCTTTTCTTCCGTGTTGTATCAAGTAGGGGTGAATCTTCCGAAGTGGTGGTTGAAATTTTTCTTTTTCGAGTTCGCACTGGTTCATCTGGTTTTGTTCCTTTTTTAATTCTGTTCAGTTCTAATTCTAACGAGTCTTCTGATGAAGTTGATAAGATTCTTCTTCTAACTGGTTTTCTGACCAAAGACTGTAAAGGTAGGCAGATTTCTGGGGGATTTCTGGATAGTGCGTCTGCATTAGCGTTAGCTCTGCCTTCTTTATATTGAATATTATAATCGTGTTCCGATAGTTTTAATTTCCATTTCCATAATCTGGAAGTCGGATCCTTGATGGAATGTAGCCAAATTAGAGGTTTATGGTCGGTAATAATATTGAAAATACGGCCGTATAGATATGGCCGAAAGTGAGATATGCAGTAAACAATTGCTAAGCATTCCTTTTCTATGGTTGAATATTTTTGTTCGGCTGCGTTTAGCAGACGAGAAGCGTATGCCACGGGGAGATCTTTCCCAATTGGACCTTGGCTGAGTACTCCTCCGATAGCATATCCAGACGCGTCAGTAGTGAGGTTAAATGTTTTTGAGAAGTCTGGAAATTGTAGTATAGGTTTTGTTGTGAGTGCTTCCCTTAGAATTCGAAATGATTTTTCCTGTGTATCGTCCCATTTAAAGGTGGTATCTTTCTTTAATAAATCTGTAAGAGGCTTTGCGATTGCTGAGAAATTTGGTATGAATCTTCGATAATATCCGGCCAATCCTAAAAATTGTTTAATGTTCTTCGCATTTTTAGGTTTAGGAAATTTTTGTACTGCTTCAATTTTCTTTGGATCTGGTTTTAATCCGTCTTCACTGATTATATGTCCTAGATAGTTCACTTCGTGACGCAAAAATTCGCATTTATCCGGTTGTAATTTTAATTTTGCGGTGCGTAATCGATCCATTAGTTTGTTAAATTTGATTTCATGTTCTTGCAAGGAGCTTGAATATATTACTATACCATCGAGATATACAAATAATTCAGATCCTTGAAGTCCTGCCAGCACACTGTTCATCAAGCGCTGAAATGTGGCTGGTGCGTTTTTTAAACCAAAAGGCATTCTTTTAAATTGAAAGTGTCCATAAGGGGTTGAGAATGCTGTTTTATGGGCATCCTCCGATGCCATTTTGATTTGGTGAAATCCAGAAGCTAAATCGAACGTGGAAAAGTATTTAGCGCTTCCAAGTTGGTCTAAAATTTCTGTTATGTTGGGCAAGGGATATGCGTCACCTATAGTTTTTTCATTTAAATTTCGATAGTCTATTACGAGACGCCATCGTTTGTTTCCTTGAGAATCCGATTTCTTTGGTACGATCCATACTGGCGAGTTATAGGGTGATGTTGACGTTTCGACTACGTCCGTTTCTAATAATTCCCGTACTTGTTTATTAATTTCTTCTTTATGAATCGGGGGAAATCGATATTGCCTAGTATTTATTGGAACGTCATTTGTAGTGTGTATTTTATGTCGTAGCACATCAGTGCCTTCGAGGGTTTCTCCGGGAATATGGAATCTGTCTTGATTTTGTTTTATTAATTTCGTAATATTGTACTTTTCTTCTTTGTTGAGGAGATCTAATCTTAATAATTCCAGGATATCTCCATATCGATCACCTATTGTTGCCACAAGGCAGGATTTGACATGTTGATTGGTAACCTCTTCAAATGGTTCCAATTTTACCATGGGTACGTCGAGAACGTAATTTTTTAATGTAGCATTTGTTATTCTTATATGTGCTTGTCCTTTATTATTAGTGACTACTGTTTCTCCAAGAAATATTCCCTTTTCCTCAGGTATTCGGGGAATATAACCCTGCTGTACTTCTGGATTGATTATATTCACTGTTATTGGAATAGATGTTCTCTTAGGAACTGTTATTTGTTGAGGTTCAAAGAATGGTATGTATGTGGTTCCCCATTTTATATGTTTCGCGGAGTAATCGACGTTTGCTTGATTATTTAGTAGAAAGTCGGATCCTAAGAGTCCGCTTTGATCTATCGATATTCGGTTGCTAACAACATGGAATGTTACTTGATGGCCTGCTATCCTGATTGATGCCGTCCCTAGGGTGGCCAGGACCTCAGCCGAAATTCCTCGAATATTTATAGCATTGCTTGTGTCGATTTCCGTAGATATTGGGACCATTGATTCTTTTATAAGATTTATTTCTGAACCTGAGTCGATTAAAAGTGAAATTATTCCTTGAAGATCAGGAGAGGTAATCATTACAGTTGGTGTATATTTAGCAGAATCTAATCGAACAGTGATAGCCCTTCTAGGTCGATCTCTTCCTGGTCTGTTTTCGATTCCTTGATTTTTGTTGTCCTGATGTGATCCGTCTTCGGGGATTCTTCCCGTTGGGGTAGGTTGGATTCTATCGATGCAGGTGGAGTTTTTGGTGAGGGAGCAGAACTTATTTTCATTGCCGATCGGCGCTCTGTAAAATTTGCTCCTTTGGGTGCGCCACTGGTCCCTGGGGAGTACTTCTCGTTTCCCGACTTTTGTTGGGAATAGGGCACTATCTCACCTGATTCCACCTTTGCTTTGAATTGATAGCAGTCTTTGATTACATGTCCGACCTTTTTACAGTAGTTACAAGTGACAGGTGGGTTAGCTCCTCTAGCTCGATTATCAGTTCCTGTTTGATTGTTAGGTCTCAAATGACTGTTTAAATTTCCATTGTTATTGTTACGATACGATGAAGGATCGGAGCGCCAGCGTGGTCCGGTGTAGCTACTTTGTCTCGGGGAGACTTGATATCTGTTCGAAGAAAATTGATATCTCTGCTGAGGCTGAGTCGCTCCTCTGTGGAACGCTCTGACTCGTTCTTCTTCCTGCTGGATTTGTTTCATGATCTTTATTGCATTGGCGTATCCTTCTTCTAGATTTGTAAAACCTTCTAATTGCAATCTTATTTGGACTTCTGACGGTAATCCTTTTAAAAAGGCTTCTGTGACATCAGATTCTATGTTCTGTTGTAATATTTCCGAAAGTTCTACGTGTACGCTGCGTTCTCCATCCATAATCGCAAGTCGTAGGTCTTTTACGCGACTTATATAGTCCAAAATGTTTTCATGGGGGTTTTTAAATATATTCCCTAATTCGCCCTTGTATTGGTTAACCGTTTTTTGCGGTCCGAACATAAGTTTTAATTTTGTGCCGAATTCTTCTATAGTGTTTAGATTTGAGTCTTCGATGGCTATAAACGCATGTCCTCTGAGTTTATTAGTTAATAATTTAACCAAATATGGTTCTTTGTTTGATGGAAGCATGGCTTTAGCTCTTTCACATGCTTTTAAAAATTGAAATACAGAGGGTTTATAACCGTCGAACACGGGTACTGTCTCTAGTGCATCTTTAATTTGTATTGGGTTTTCTAGTTGTTCTGTCAGTGTATGTGTCAGTTTTTCGGGAGTTATTCGTTCAGGTTTTGTCAGTGTCGGTTGTGGTCGGTTAATTATTGAATTCAGTGCATCTTGCATATGCGCTATTTGTTGGTTTAATTCTCTGAATTTAGTGCCAAGTTCAGATATGAAATCATTAATTTCCTGAGACCTTTTTATTTGTTCTAAGGCCCTTTTTAATAATTCTGATTCAGAACCTTTGCTTTCTATTCCGCTACTACCCGGAGTTGCCATTTTGATTTAATTAAAGAGAAGGTAGTAGTTAAACTGTATTTTCCAATCCTCAATTCTGCGCTCTATCCCACCGCTGTCACCAAAAATTTCTGGTTGTTACGTCCCAGGTAGGACGGATTATGATTTTTATGAGATAGGACGCAGTTTTGAACCTACCTGCATTCACCGACTACGGTTCGGGAAATTGAGGATTGTTTAAATAATTTGTATTCTTATTTTCCAAAAACAAACAAAATTATTGATTTATTCAATATTAGATGCTGAATCAGATGTTTTAAATATGATTTGACAAATAGAGATTATGTGTAGTTAACGCATAAACTAGATAGCTTACAAATATTTCGTATAATAATAATGTTAATTTTTACCGAGTCGCTGGGTTAGTATCGCTTCGCAAATGTAGTTGTCGCAGATCGCAAGTCCAATAATCGCAGCCGCGGGTCGCCAATTCCAATAATCGCAGCCGCAGGTCGTCAATTCCAATTCACCACTTACACTGAACTTTTGTTAAACCTTAAACCTTTACTGAACTTTGAACTTCACTTCAATGACGGACTGGTCTGGTCCAAACTTTATGACAGAATGATTGATCTTTGAAGTATTGGTTCCCTTTTATAGGATGGACAGTCCATTGTTTCAATAGGATATTGATTTGATTTTTTATCTTATGCGCGTCATTCTTACCATGGGATTAGTGTGCTTTCTTGGAACTTGGCGCAACTGGACACACTTTCTGTTTATTTTTCGGGGTGACATCGATCTTTGCTGCGTCTCTCGCAGGAGGATAAATGGAATTGTTTTGTTCGCTATCTAATTTTCTAGAAATTTTAACGCCTATCCTAATCCTATTTATTTCCTTCTCCTTGCGTGACATTATTGGGTTTCAACAATAGTTCATAATAATTCTTTGTCTGAAGTTTTATTCGTTTGATTCTTAAGCGGTCGAATCACCGGACATGACACCGTCTTACTTCTTAGAATCTTAAGGCTTATCTTAATCTTATTTATTCTTCTCTCCTCGCGTGGCATAATTTTTATTTGAAGTTTTATTTGTCTTATTCATGAGCGATCGAACCACCGGACGTGACACGCGCTTCTTGCGTCTCCTCTGTCATCTGGTCAATTGGAATAATAAATGATTTAATCCATAGGTTTCAACGAGTAGACTAAACAAACCGCTAAGTGGCAACGGCAATCGGCATCGGCTGCGTTCGAAACGCCCGGCCCGAGCTATGATTGTCACGAGCGTGTACGTAAAACGACGTAACTTAATTGTAAAAATTCGTATAGTTACGCAACGTTGCGCAAGCCAATTTTGGTATTAAAATAAAGTAGAGAATCTCTACTTTATTATATGTAAAAATCATCGCGTGGACATACGTGGACCATATACTAATTCATTAACGAAGAGTAGTAACATGGGCGTTTCTGTGGAAAAATAAGTACCGTCTTTGACACTTAATTTACAAAAATAGAGGAATGTTATCGATAATTTGGAATTACCAAAGTGAGAATACATGTTTTGAGATGTTATATCCATCATATATAGGAAATTTATACACTCCTTAGTACATTTTAACATATTTCTAGCGCGTATGGTGTAACCGTACATTCCTTTCTCGACTGTGTTGATTCGATTTATCCCTGTCCCGACGACTCAAGGGTTATTTATACTAAGACACGGGGGCCGGTTACTACCCCCAATCCCTACGCGTGTCAATTCGCGAAGGATATGGATTCGTGCCTCCAGGCACTGGAAAGCGGCGAGGTTTGGACGAGACAAATAAAGCTTGTAGACAAATTTCTGGTAAAAGGGCAGTATATTCTTGGAAGAACTATTTATACTTCCGAAGAGCAATCTCTCCGATACGCTCGGAGACGAGCTATTTGTTTACAGGACGACCCGTGATCTTTGCCGACGTACGGGGCAATAAATTCCTTTATGATGACGCGCTGAATACCGCGTATCGGTAATCCGCAACGAATTCTCGTAGCACGTAAACACGCAATGTATACCGTGTTACGACGCACGCAGTTCGCTCGCTTTGCCTCTACACCTGGTTTTTCAATGAACGATTTTAACGATTTGAATGTGGATCGCGCCTCGCGATATTCGAATTCGTGACCTGTCTAACCAACCGTGTACCCGGCCGCGAATGCGTACGAGTAGTCCGGTTGGAGACACACACTAAAAACCCCTGGCACTCCACGCGACCGAGGAGTTTACTCTTCAGCACGATACGTGGCCTCCGAGCAATCTCCGTATCGGTAGCGGCAGAATGACAGGAATCGTGCACAGTCCGCTCGCTCTAATCCGACCCGTGTGCCCGACGCAATGACGGTTGAACGACTCGTTTCGACCTCGTCACCGATCGAAGGCGAACCTGTCAGACCACCCAAGTATCTGGCCGAATTCTCGTGCAAATGGCCCAAGTGGAGACGCACACTAAAAACCCCTGGCACTCCACGCGACCAAGAAGTTTACTCTTCAGCACGATACGTGGCCTCCGAGCAATCTCCGTGTAAGTAGCGGCAGAATGACAAGGATTGTGCAGGGTTCGGTCGTATCGAATCGATCCGAAGGGAAATTGTGAGTTTGTTCGAACAATCCGTATGCGTATGACGCACTGCACGATTGTGGACTTGTCAGACCATCCATACACTCGTCCAAATACTCGTATGAGTGGTATGGATAGAGACGCACACCAAGCCGTAGGTCACGCCACGCTACCAAGGACTACGCTCTTCAGCACGATACGTGGCCTCCGAACGTATTCCTTGTTGATAGCGGCAGAATGATCACGACCATGCAAATCCTACCGAAGCAGTGATGGGCATTTCGAACGAGAACCACGAAATTTACGATGACGAAGTGTCCACTCGGTACCACGATTACGACGAACGATTTATAAATTCTAAATAACCCGTGATAATTCCACAGAACACAAACTGCGTCTTAATCGTCGGCAGTGCCACAGCGCAGTTTGCACCTGTGACTCCTCGGTTTGAGGCGCTTACGCGTCGAGGATAGAACAGTCGGTTTGCCTGTTCTATCGGGTCGGTTTGACCCCTCGATCACGTACCGTGTTTCGCCGACGGGACACTTCGCGAACGCGTGCGGCTAGAACCGCTTCCAGATGTAGAGTGATCTATCTGCGGCACGCATCGACCTCCTTCGATCGGTATCGAGTGGGGATCGATGCGTGCGCATCGCGACAAGTGTCGCGATATCTCGCGGTCCTTTTCTCCGTCAGGACTCGCGGGTTACGTCACCGAGTGTTACGGTCGGGTTGACATCGACGTGCGATATATGGGGTGTATCTATATGTAACCTGCACGGTCACAATGGAAATGTGCCCATTCATTTATAGGTTAGGTGTTCGTCTGTTAGGTGAAGTTTAGACGCTCTGTAAACATACAACAAAAGAATTTTAAGTTTTAATATTCAAGGGCTTTAATACATGGTTATTTTAGATTATATTAGCACAGTTAGTTTTTGTTTATTTGAAAGTTAATTTAGTCCAGCTAAAAAGGCCATTCGTCACACTGTGCGCCGCGCCGAGTCGCTCCGAAAATGCACACATAGCGCGTGGTCAGTCCTCTTTTGTGTGAAGATTTTTCTAAGCGTTAAATAAGAACTGTGCTTAATACAACAATGTTTCTTCTAACAAATGTCACTATAGATGGGGCTCGTACATAGAGGCTGCCACATGGATGTCGGATATATTCGGCGCTCGTACACACAGATCATCAGATGGATGCCGGATATATCCGGCGCTCGTACCGAAAGGGTTAACACTAGATTGCCGGATGAAAAGGAACAAGTTATTGTATGGTAATGAGCATGATCAGATACTTATCTTCATAATACTATTGAAAACCAACATATGTTTAAAAAAAATTATTTCATTTATATTTTATTTAATTTTTTATTATTTATTATTTCATATATATACACACACACCCGGCGCGGCGCACAGTGGGCAATTTGGACGAAATCGGATTCAAAATCAAAGAATTTTCGATGGAAATGAGGTAGAGCGACGAGATTACGGTACGAACGTTTTTTAACCTTGAGAAAATTCGTTAAACTTGCACAATTTCAAGAAAATTGGAGATTTTATCCATTTTTTTTTCACGCTGATTTCGAATCTGGTCTCAAAATTTGTCTACGACCTCAGGATTTTGCAAAAAACAGATTTTTGTGACAAAAACTAATGAAATAATTTTTTCGTTGAAATGATTTGATAACACACTAGTTTGAAGCTATATCGTATTCTCATATATAAAACACGATAAAAATAACAATAATGAAGTATTTGAACGTTTTGAGTTACTTACGAAACATGAAGTACTTCGCATCTCGTCATCACTTGACGTATCGCGTCATGTAAAATTGAAGTTTTTACATTTCATATTAAAGTTTGTCTGGCTATAATAGAGAATTCCAAAGAAATATTTAGTACGAATTGAAGTAATGTAATGAAATGAGCTTTTGAAGTCTTATTCACTCTAGGAAAATTTATAAAAAATTTCAACTGCAGACTGCAAATTAAAAGAAAATTTGATGAACATTGTTACCGATGAACTAATGCAATCGAAAGTTAGGAGCATATATTAGCATTTCATTATTATAATAAGTTACATCGTAGTTGAAATTCAGTGTTATCACTGTAGTTCTGAATGAACTTCAATTTTTCACATCTTTTGTGATATATAAAAGGAACTTTAATGATGAGTACTTATTGTTGTAATTCGCGCCTTTATATATTCGGCAGAGTCATCTGACGTGAGCCCCAGAGTGTAGGGGGGCTAGATGCGTGCTCTAGAACAATTGACGACTATTACGCAATATGGCGATTTGTAACGCGGAACGTGGAGAGCACTTGTTTCTGTAATCCAATTTAATCTTTATTAGAATAAACGCACACGTTAAAATATATATCCACGCATAAACTCTAACAGGTTATGGACCCAGGAATATATATATTTTTTGTGTGCCGGTTGTGTGGAATATTGAAATAATAATAAGTGCAAGAGAAAGCATGGCTTTCGCAACTGGAAGCGTGTCTAAAATTAAGGTCCTCAATAAGGACAATTACGACACATGCTGCATGCAAGCAGAAGCGCTATTAGTTAAAAACGATGCATGGGAATATGCAGCCGGGACGATGAAACGACCCGTGGTCGACGAAGCAGATGCGACGACAGCAGCAGCGGCAGCGGCATGGGACAGAGGTGACCGAAATGCCAAAGCCGATATAATATTGTGCGTAAGTCCATCAGAACTAAATCAGTTAAAAGGGTGTCGGACGGCACATGATGTCTGGCAAAAGTTGCGAGCAACGTATGCATCGCAAGGGCCAGCCAAGAGAGCCACGTTGTTGAGACGGCTCACAACCCATCGCATGTCGAGTGGCGGATGATGTCCGACAGCATATCAATTCTTTTATTGAGATCGTAGGAAAACTTGCTGAGATGGACATTGAAATCCATAAAGACTTGCAGAGCGCTATGTTACTGAATAGTTTGCCAGAAAGTTACGAGAATTTCAGATGCGCTATGGAGTCTCGAGACGAGCTTCCTGATTTGGACACGATTAAGATCCAAATATTGGAGGAATACGAGACAAGATTGCAGAAACGTTCGGAGGAACACGGAGCGATGGCAATCAAACACAACCATTGGAAAAACGAAAAACAAATAAAACGAGACAAAGGGGGCAATAAAACATATGCTCCTGGGAAACCACCAATTAAATGCTATGAGTGTGGAAAATTGGGTCATCGTGAAGCTGATTGCTGGAGTAAAAGGGGTAAACAAAAATCTACAGCAGGTATGGCGTATGAATCATATTATGTAAATGTACACGATGTATATAAGATCAGCGAAGACCCTGAACATAGATATTGGTGTCTCGATAGTGGGTGCACAACCCACCTTTGTAAAGACAAATCCAAGTTCGCTCAAATGAATCGTTCTAGATACGACAAATTAAATCTCGCGAATGATGCTTCAGCCGCAGTAGAAGCACAAGGAGATGTTAGCATTATTACAATTTTAAATAACAATGTTAAGTGAGTTGATTTGAAAGACACATTATATGTACCTGATCTGAGAACGAATTTGTTGTCTGTAAAGAAAATAACGGAGAAGAATCATGAAGTAATTTTCAGGAAAAACGAAGCCATCGTGGTTGATCCAGAAGGAAGAGTTAAATTAAAAGCAAAGCGTATAGGAAATTTGTACTACCTACGTGAGGAAGCGGAAGATGGGAAAATCATAACCTCTAAAGAAAATTCTAAACTACAAGGAAATTCAAAAATTCAATTGTGGCATGTAGGAATCTTAAATCTAGCTAAAGGCGGAGCGGTCGTTGGTATATAAAACTACAGTGAAGGAAGAAAGGTCCGTATCATTCAAAGCTTCGGCTGTGACTGACTGCAGGCACAATTCTCGCCGGCGATGGGAATTTTCCCATTTTTATGGCCCGCCATCTGGCCTATGTCCTAAGTGCCGTGACACAGTCCCGTATCGCATCGGACGCCTAAACAGGATCTCGGCTTACAATAACAAGCCTCCAAGTACGACATGGCACAACAGGTTGGGTCACCTGAACGCAAAGGACTTAATGTATATGGCCAGAAGCGAAAATGCGATTGGAATAAAGTTGAATGGAGAAAAAACAATGCCCACGTGTGAAACGTGTATTCGAGGAAAGCTAACGTCAACACCTTTCCCAAAGGACAGCAAAAGGAGCTCTAGACCATTAGAAATTGTACATTCGGACGTGTGCGGTCCGATGAATAAAGAATCCATAGGAGGATATAGGTATATAGTATCGTTTATTGACGATTATTCCAGGTGGTGTAAGCTTTATTTCCTGAAAGGGAAAGATGAGGTATTCCGTGCGTTTAAAGATTTTAAGAAATACGCAGAAATATATACAGGTTGTAAATTGAAAAGTTTACAAACTGATAACGGACGAGAGTACCTTAATGGACAGTTTGAAGAATTCTTGCGAATAAATGGAATATCAAGAAGGTTGACTGTGCCGCATACACCCGAGCAAAACGGGGTGGCAGAGCGAAAAAATCGCACTCTCGTCGAAATGACGCGATGCTTATTGCTACACGCTGGATTATCGGAAGGATTTTGGGCAGCTGCAATGGACACAACAAATTATATTAGAAATAGATGTCCTACGAAGACTCTCAATGGGAGGACTCCATTCGAATTGTGGACCGGGAGGTTACCCCGATTGGCGCATCTGAGAACATTTGGTGCAAACACATATTTATTAAACAAGGATCCTCGGAAAAAGAAATTTGACCAAAGGACGAAAATGGGAATATTTATCGGCTACTCGGAAATATCAAAGGCGTACAAGGTATGGTTACCTAATGAAAGAAAATTGGTTGTTTCTAGGAATATAAGGGTTCTCGAAGATGACTATAATCATGAAAATAGAAAGTATAGTCAAGAAGAAGACAAAAGTTTGAAGTCGAGGGAGATACCATTGATTTGTGTGACAAATAGTTCCGATGATCAGGTGCGGACAGACGAATCAGTTATAGAGATTCCTGAAACGCCAAGTACAGAAGAGGTGGAACTAGAAGAAGAAGCAACAGAAATACGTCAGCACCAGTGCCGAGCTCCAGGAAGACCAAGAATGATTCGAACAGGAAGAAGAGGCCGACCCAGAAAACTATACCAAACACGAATAGTAGAATCCAACGAAGAAGAAGAGGGTACCGCAGAAGGGGGCGGAAATGAAAATGTGTTTGCTGATACTGGAGAAACCGAGGTCGAAGGTCGACTAGACGAAATGGAAGACCAGGAAGCAAGTTTAGTTTTACAGCAAGCAGCTGGTATAGCTGAAATATCGGTAAGAGACGCCTTAGAAGGGGAAAATGAATTAGAATGGAAACATGCAATAAAGTCCGAGATAACTAATTTAATAAGGAATAATACATTCAAAATTGTTGAAAGGCCAGAAGGTAAAAGGGTTATAGGTTCAAGAACGGTACTTACAAATAAGTACAAAGCGGATGGGTCCTTGGAAAAACGCAAGGCTAGGGTTGTGGCGAGAGGATTCGCCCAACGTCCGGGTATAGATTTCGATGAAACGTTTGCTCCTGTGGCTAGGTTGGAGACAATTAGATTATTGTTGGCCTTGTCGGTCAGAATGAATATGACCGTGGAACAAGTTGATGTAACAGGGGCATATTTGAACGGAAACCTTCGAGAGGAAATATTCATGGAAAAGCCCGAACAACTGGAAAACTGCTTACAAGAAATTGTAAAGGGTAAAAAGGAAACGACAAGGATAAAAGATACTGCCCAAGAGTTACTGAAAGAAATGGAACGCAGCAAAAATGGAGTGTGCCGATTAAATAAGGCAATCTACGGATTACGTCATGCAGGGAGACAATGGCACGAAAAACTTAGTCAAAAACTAAGAAGTCTGGGACTGCAAGCGACAGTGGCAGATCCTTGTTTATACCACGGAAAGCACGAGAATTATAGGTTGTATGTTATTATATACGTGGATGACATGCTGATTGTATCAAATAATAAAGGGTGGATAAAGAACGTTAAAGAAGAGCTGGCAAAAGAATTCGATATCAAGGATCTTGGTCGAGTAAATTATTGCTTAGGTATTGAAATTCGGCAGGATGCACAAGAGATAAATATGTCTCAAAGAAGATATATAATGGACCTCCTCGAGAGATACGGTTTGGCGGACTGTAATCCTGTGGCCACACCCATGGATAAAAATGCAATTTTGAATAAGGCAAAGGGTGATGGAAATAAGAGGAGGCCGTATCGCGAATTGGTCGGGGCCCTTATGTATTTGGCGGTCGCTACCAGACCAGATATAGCGCATGCTGTCAGCGCCCTTGCCCAGTTTAACGACAGTTACGGAGACGAGCATTGGGCAGCAGCGAAGAGGGTCCTCAGATACTTAAAAGGTACAATTAATCATGGTATTATTTTTAGGAATTCGGATGAGGGTGCATCCGTATATGTAGATGCCGATTGGGGAAGGTGCCAAGTGGATAGAAAATCGTATACTGGGTACGTGATCCGGTTCTCACAAGGTCCCGTAATCTGGAAGTCCCAGAAACAACGCACGGTTGCGTTATCTTCCACGGAAGCCGAATATATGGCGCTGATCGAAGCCGTGAAAGGTGGACTTTATCTCCAGGAGATTCTGAAAGAAATCGGATTTGAGGAATTCGCAAAGATATCCATTTATGGCGACAACATTGGAGCACAGCTGCTAGCGAAAAATCCGATAGTTCATCCGCGAACCAAACATATCGATATAAGGTTCCATTTCTTGCGTGATGTCTTAAGGAGAGGAACCTTCTCCGTAGAATACTTACCGTCCGAGCAAATGCCAGCTGATGTATTAACTAAGCCGATAACTAAAGAAAAACATTATTTTTGTATAAATGCGATAGGTTTAAGGGATGTAACCAGTATATATAAATGCTTGTAGAATAATATAAACGCGACTAATGTACGGCGCGCATTAAGAGGAGGTGTTAAGGAGTAATATTGTAATTCGCGCCTTTATATATTCGGCAGAGTCATCTGACGTGAGCCCCAGAGTGTAGGGGGGCTAGATGCGTGCTCTAGAACAATTGACGACTACTACGTAATATGGCGATTTGTAACGCGGAACGTGCAGAGCACGTGTTTCTGTAATCCAATTTAATCTTTATTAGGATAAACGCACACGTTAAAATATATATCCACGCATAAACTCTAACACTTATGTATACTTATATTGTATAATTTACTTTTGCAACTTATAACGACGTATCATCATATACTGCCGTTAAATTTATTATTGGTAACGCATGATTGCGACGATAGGCTGACAGTGAGTCACGTGGATAAATTCACACGCATTAAATTAACGAATGTATTAAGTTTAATTTTGGATCGCAGTGCCTCGATCCATTTTTATTCAGCCCCTTAAAGGCTTCATTTAACTTCTCAACTTGTAACGGTTAATTTAAGTTACCGAAGTATGATCAAAAATACATAAAGGAAAATTTATAAGTTAGGATATCAAGGGAAATTTATAAATGGATCCAGATCTTATTACCTATAAAATCATTAAAAACATCCACCATTTGAAGGTTAAGAGTGAAGGAAAAGTGTATCAACGTATAATATAAAATAGTATATACACACGGCACGCATTTCGATATACATTTGTAAATTCTGAATGCAAAGAAATCTTATGTCGTGGTTTTCAATGGACGATTCTACACCCTCTAATTGGCGAAAATATTTTTAAAAACTTTTCTCAAGATCAACCTTCACTTCGAAATTCATGCAGAATTTTCTATTAATCATATCACTAGACTCTTGTAATTAGATTAGGTTGGATGTTTATGTAAAATAAAAATGTTAATTGTAGGAATCAGACGTTGAATGAAAATGTATTTCTTCTTTTAATAAAGGGTGTAGCCAGATAAGGAGGTCAAAAGTGCCCCCAAACCAAATTGAATTTGTAATACACTATTCGATAACTTATCCAAAGAAAATACTTTGTGCCAATTTTCAACTCTATATGTCGAAATGGGGGGTAGTAATGGGGTGACAAGGAAAATCAAGTTTTTCTATTTTATCTTTTAGGATGCACATCTATGAATTTTCTCTGAATTTTTAGCTTCGAAACCGAATTTTCAGAAATAAAAAAAAAGTTTAACCCTTTGCACTCGAGTGGTGACTCTGAAGCACCACTAGAAATTGTTGTCGCATTATTTCAAAGAAATTACAAAAATATTAAAAAATTTGTATTTAATAAATTACTAAACATTTCAATATTATATGTAGAAATCGGATCAGTTTCGTATGAATAAAATGAAAATAATGTAAGACGGAAAAAAAATTTAGTTTTAGATTGAAAACAGCGCTGAGTGCAAAGGGTGAAATGCCAATATCTTGTAGAAGTTGTGAGATACTAAGTTTATATTTTTACACTTTTAGCATCCCGTTATGGTAGTTAACATATAATTTTTTTTAGATTTATCAAAGTGGGGGCACATAGTTACAAAAATCAAAAACCGTAATCAATGATGATAGGGACGAAGAATAATGCAACAGAGGGGTAAAAACTCTTCTATGGAAATATATGCATATTATTTAGAATTTGATATAGTGTCCATCTAAGAAATTAATTATATGAGTCATATGAATATGGTACTTGTACGGGCATCGAAGAAGTGAGAAATAGTGCGTTTTGATATTTTTGCAACATTTTTTTTATTTTGTAAAATTCTGTTTCCAAGCTAAAAATATTCATAGAAAATTCATAGATGTGCATTCTAATAGCTCAAATATGCCTCTTTCTTCTGAATTTTCAATGGGAGTGGATAAGAGAAATTTTTTACGGAAAAACCTGATTTTCTTTGTCACCCCATTACTACTCACGTTGTCGACATACAGGGATGAAAATTGGCACAAAGTATTTTCTTTGGACAATTGATCGAATAACCCATTGCAAATTCAATTTGGTTTGAGAACACCTTTGACCTCCTTACCTAGCTGTACACCCTTTGCTCAGATCTGTTTCGCACCCTGGACACGGACCATTGCAGATACAGAAATATGTGTCAGATATTTTCCACCATTGGCTTATTTTCTATGAATTTAGATTTATTTTTCGACTATCAATTAATTGAAATTAAATGAATTTGTTCTTTGTGTTACAGAATTCTTCGAGGCTGTCTATTTGAATGCCTGAGGCTTCTTACCACGATGACCAATGACGACATCGATAGCTAAGATCGAGAGCCATCGTGTCGTGCTTTCTTCAAGGGGAGAGAGAATGTAAGTAACAAGACATATCTTCCCAATTAAACTATTTTATTGCATATTTTCTTATAAAATTATTAATGAAAAATTGTACAGACTAAACACGCTGAATAAATTTTTCATATGATAAAGATATAAGTTAACAATTTGAGGTAACGATTCGTTTCCACAGCTTTGCTATTTTTATTTTGAAAATAATTTAA
The DNA here is from genome assembly GCF_050948215.1 of Halictus rubicundus. Lineage (NCBI taxonomy): Eukaryota > Metazoa > Arthropoda > Insecta > Hymenoptera > Halictidae > Halictus > Halictus rubicundus. The sequence goes on from NW_027488566.1 coordinate 466,192, forward strand.
ACTGACTCTTTTTATATCCCCATGGAATTATACGAATTGATTTTAATATTTTTTTGTTTCTTCTTTTGATATCAGGACTCTAACGCAGCTTCTCGTCCTCTCAACAAGTAGTAAGTGAACAAACAATTGTCTTTCTTATTGCTATATTTAATTAGTGGTTGATTTTGACGAGTACGGTGACCGTGGAAACGCCAGCCGTTTCCGCGGGTAGTAATCTGTTTCCTAGCTAGGTAGGGCCTTTTTGTACACCGCGTTTTCTTTTTATGAGTAAAGAAATTTCGATAATGGAATCACTAATTTTCGAGAAGATAAGAATCTTCCGTAATTTCGAATATGAAGAAACTAGAGCCGCTTTTTATTATCAAGATAATTATTTATTTTTAAAATTTATTTAAAATTAAATAAAAAACGTATTTTAAAATTAGTTTGAATTGCTCGGAGGCACTAGATCCCCACGTACAAAAAGACGATTCGCGACGGATAGATCCTCGAGACAAAGCAAATACGCACATCAATTTAACCTGTATTATTTTCACGCGTACTTTACATTTAGCAGAGTAATCTTTCCATTGTTTCGAAACTTTGCTTCGTAGAAAGGATCGTCCGAGGGTTTTTTAATATTTCCTTAAAGATTGCAAATAAATAATTGAAGTGAATAAAAATTTTTCTAAGTCGACAATTATTTTGTTCCTTTGCTCGACACTTAAAAATGTCGATTAGTTTTTTCAATAATTAAATATTTTATTTATAAATTGAGATTATATTTTGAATTTCAAGTAGAGTCTTTTTGCAGAAAAGAAAAAAATTAGCTCGTACACAATTTAACGGTTTGTTTTAGTTAGGATTTTCAGGATATAAAGGTTCCCTGTTCGTTGCTCGAATCTTCTCGCGTGCCCAGGCGCTACTCGGGAGGGTGAGAGCAACGGGCACATGGAATATTTTTTTTAATAATATTGTTACGGGTTCGGGGCATCTTTAAAGAATAAAACGAGTGAAATACCAAAGAGACCTTTATTAGATAGAGGAGGAGTACTTAGCTTTGCGACTTCCCTCTGTGACGTTCGTCAACCGACTCTCCCATGTCTCCGTTGTATCGTCGTCACTAAGACGACGCGGCAACGAAGACCATTCGGCGCAATGTCTCGATATCGAAACATATCGATACTCGTAACAATATATATGTAAGGAGTGCGCTCCTTAATTGATTTAAATCTTCCCGCGCAATACAGTGAGTCGATAAGTAAGGGCCCGCAGTAGCGGCAGAGAAATAAAAACAATGATTCGGCAGACACGTGTGAAGATTGCCAATTTAATAATCTCCAACGAGTTATTCCTTTTATAATAGAGTGAATGGTTCATACGAGGAACGTGATTGCGAAGAACAAACTTTGAATGTTGTTTCTTGTATTTTTACAGGTTTGTAACCATTGTAAATAGTTCAGGCAAATAGTTTAATTAATAAAAACTCTTGTATTTTTACAGTGAAACTTTTCTGTTTGTTATTCTCTACAATCCTTGGACGTTCAACAAATAATTCAATCACACATTACATACATATATATATATGTAGGATTTCCCTATTTTGCACGATGTTGCGATCGAATTAAGTAGTCGATCTACGTGGGCAGGTATCAATTAATGAGCCGACTCGTAACGAACATATACTATATTTAATGAGAAAAATAAAATGACGGAACAAAGATATCGGTACAACGACACAACCGTACACGGCGACAGCCGACGAGAGACTCCCCTGATCGTCTCTCCTTCGCATTTTTTGTCGACGTTGTTCGCTCGTCTTTTGTCTCGACGTTATTCGTCCGTTTTTTCTGTGAATCCGCGTTTCGCCTGTTCTTCGCGGGAAGCGTGTTTCGCCTGTTTTTCGCGGGAAGCGCGTTTCGCCTGTTTTTTCCTGGAATCTAGGCATCCCACATTCGGCCATCCTGCAAATCTTCGGACCCCGAAGATGTACCCAGATACGGCTTCATATAATCGGCCGCGGTCGATGTTATTCTCGGCCCTTCAGTTTCACCAATCTGCACGACTTCGTATCGATCATTCCGTTTAACTCTTACAACCTTGTACGGCCCTAGAAATTTCGGTTTAATTTTTAGTCCAGTTCCAAACTGCGTCCTTTGGATCGCTACTAAATCCCCTTCTTTATATTTAACCGCTTCTTTACATTTTCGGTTATGGCCGCGACGATTTTCCTCTTGAATCTTAACAGTATTTTCGGTTGCTGCACGCCTCAAACTATCACGGTTCGCATCGAACATCTCAACGGTTTCTTGTTCGATAAGCGAAAGAATTCTCACCTCTTTTCGTCGCATCTTGACACCAAAAAGTATCTCAAATGAGGTCATACCCACCGCACGCTGAAAACTGCTATTTATACATCGTTGCAACCGGTCGACGTGTTTGTACCAATGGTCGGGGTTATCTAACGAGAGTTTTGTCAACACCGGAATAATGGTACGGTTAACGCGCTCAACTTGTCCATTCGCGCGTGGTACACCCGTTGTGGTCGTATGATGTTCGATGGACTCCGACGCACAATACTCTTTGAATTCTTTCGACGTAAACGCGGTTCCCTTATCAGAAATAATACGCTTCGGATTTCCGAAACTTTTTTGTTGCGCGACCAACCTACTTAGTACTTCCGCTGTATTTGTCGTCTTCGTTGGGTAAATCCATACAAATTTAGCAAAAGCGTCTACTACGACTAATATATATGTAATAAATAAAACGCTCGCCAGCTCGTAGCCGAAAAAGATAACTTTATTTGTCTCCCGATCTCTCACTCAGGGCGTACATGCATCGACTGCCGCACGCCGCGTGTTCTATGTCCTCCACCGCCGTATTGCAACAATCGACGATCGGCCCGCTTCGTCACATTTACTACATTCCCTTTCCTCCTTAATATTTTTCATCTTATACGCTAAATACAAATAAACGATAACACGCACACCATAACATAGTACATTGCTCTTAAAATCTACTTAATCCTATGAACCCTATATTCGCCGTACCGTTCCGGTACCTTTCTATTTCGTTTCGGCCTCTCTGAATTGTTTCCATCTATTTGTTCATTTTCTTTGTCGTTTTCGCGTCCCCTCGCTACGTCTGTCTCCCTTCCTTCCTCAGCCACGTCTCCAGCTATACCTTGAGCCTCCTCTACCTCCCTCTCTTCTTCATCGAAATCTATAATCTTTCTCACCTCCGTTAAATTTCTTTTGTACTCTTTTCCTTCTTTTGATTTTACTGTCACTGTATTTCCTTTTCGCTCCACAACCGTGAATTCGTCTGTCCCGAAAGTCGTACTTAGCTTATGTCTCTTTGGTTCTTTCACTAATACTCTATCTCCCTGTGTTACCCTATTCTCTTTGGCATGATGCACCTTATCGTAATAATCTTTCCCTATCTGCTTTTTCCACGCGTCCCGCTCTCTTACTTCTTCCTCCACGAATTTACTCCTACATATCTCCGGTAATTTCGTCCTTATTTTTCTGCTAAACATTAGCTTCGCTGGCGAAACCCCTGTTACAGTATGTGGCGTCGACCGATACATTAATAAAAATCTTAGCAACTCTTCGCGCCAGTTCTTTTTCTCCGCGTGTGCTATCCTCAATCTTTTTAATATGCTCCTGTTTTGCCTCTCTACCTCGCCATTTGCCTGAGGCCAATACGGGGCTGTATGTGAAATTTTAATGCCATTTTCGCTTAACCACCTTCGCAATTCTGTGTCCGTAAATTGGCGTCCATTGTCGCATACTATTATTTTTGGGAAACCGAACCGTGCGAACATCTCAAACAAGCTCTTTTTGATAATAATTGCGCTCATGTTTGTTAAAATTACAATCTCGAAATATCTGCTATAATAATCCGTCACGACAAAAATACTTTCTCCGGTGGGTAATGGTCCCATTAGATCCATTGCTATCGCTTCCCACGGTCCTTGTGGTAACGGGTTGGGCTTTAAAGGTGGTGGCTCGATCGTTTTTTGTACCAATTGGCACCCCCTACATGATTTCACTGTTTTTTCCGCATCTTTATCTATCCCCTCCCACCACACTTTACTCCTCAACCTATGTTTCATCGCTACGATACCGGGATGACCCTCATGCGCTAAATCTAGCGTTCTCTTTTTTAAAGATTCCGGAATCACTATTCGCGTACCTCTTAAAACAATATTATCCTTAACGCATAATTCGCTTCTTAATATTCTAAATTGCGAGTTTCTTAAAGGCTCCCAGTCACCTGTTTCGAGTGCTCTTCTCACCTCGGTTAACATTTTATCTTTCCCAGCTTCAATGTTTATTTCTTCTGTCGTCATCGCGCATGGCGTTGTTTCTTCTACTAACCACGCGATATACTCTCTGTCTTTTTCACTTTCGGCTTTTTCCCCATTCCAGATACAAAGGCGTGATAACGCGTCCGCAATATTTGTCTTCCCTTTTTCGTAGACTACCTTATATTTAAACGATTGTAACAGTAGAACCCATCGTTCGATTCTTGCGTTTGGTTTTGATTTCGGCGCAAATATACATTCTAACGCTTTGTGATCTGTCACCAGTTCAAATTCTATACCATACAGCCAATTATAGAATCGCTCGCACGCATATACCAACGCTAACGCTTCTTTTTCTGTTTGTGAATATCGTCTTTCGCAGTCCGACAAACTCCTGCTCGCATAACTTATCACTCGCCACTGTTGCTTATCATCTAGTTGAGTTAATACACATCCTAAACCTACCGGGCTTGCATCCGCTATTACTCGCGTTCTTGCGTAAATGTTAAAAATTCCGAGCATTCCAGCATTTGCAAGCTTCGCTTTTAACAATTTAAACGCATTTTCTTGCTCTTTTCCCCATGTAAAAATAACATTTTTCCTTGTTAACCGCCTTAGCGGTTCGCTTATCGTAGCCAAATCCGAAATAAAAGCTGCGCAAAAATTTACGAGCCCCAAGAAGCTGCGTACTTCTTCCCCTGTTTTCGGCGCGCAAAACTTATTTACGACCTCTACTTTCGATTCCAACGGTTTATACCCTTTCCCGGAAATTCGGAATCCTAAATACACAATCTCGTTTTTCCTCAAAACGCATTTTTCCTTGTTCAAAGTTAATCCTTTTTGCGACAACGTCTCAAAGACCCGCGTTAATCTTTCATCGTGCTCTTCTTTCGTTCTTCCGCACACGATAATATCGTCTATAAAATTCATCACCCCTTCACAGCCTACCAATATCGTCCGCATTACCCTTTGAAACATTTCCGGTGCGCAATTTATACCGAACATTAACCTTTTATAGCGAAAAAGTCCCGCCTCTGTTACAAAGGTCGTGATGTCTCTGCATTCCTCATGTAGTTCAATTTGATGATACGCGGATTTTACATCTAACGTGCTGAACCATTCGCATCCTCGTACGATATCCAAAATTTCCTCCATCACCGGCAGAGGATACCCCTCCCGCGAAATTGCTTCGTTCGCTCGGCGCATGTCGACACATAACCTCACATCGCCATTTTTCTTTCTTATTGGGACTACCGGCGAAACCCATTCCGTCGGACCTTCGACCGTCTCGATAATGTCTAGATCTAATAACTCTTTTAGCTGTTTATTAATTTGATCTCGTAATTTAAACGGTAATCTTCGCACCGGCTGTGCGACTGGTGGATACGACCTATCAATAGGTAACATTAATTTGAAATCTTTCAATTTTCCAATCCCACGAAAAATATCCATATGTTCCCCCTTCCGATTTACCTCGTTTACTCGTAACCCTATTCTTAAAATTCCCAGCTCCTTGGCCGTTTTATAACCTAAAATCGATCGCCCTTTACCCTTTAATACTACAAAACTCGCTCGCACTTTTTTACCCTCGACCTCTACATTACACCAAAATTGTCCCAATAGTTCGAGCGCGGTGTCATGTCCGTACGGATATATATTTTTCCCTACATATTTACTAGTTTCGCACACAATTCTTTGGTCTTTACACCATTCCCACGTTTTTTCATCGATCACGTTACACTGTGCCCCCGAATCTATTAACATATTTAATATAATACCGCCTATTTTAAGGTCGATACTTTGTCCATCTTGCACTGCACTGATCCGGCAATCCGTTTTCAAACCGAAAGCATACCTTGGTTGTCCCACACCGGCCTCTTCATCCAGCTCCCTGACCCTCACTCTAGCATGTGGTTGTTCCCGTCTTCCTCCGTTATTCGGTGTCGTCATCGACTTGCACACTGTCGCAAAATGACCCCTTTTTCCGCATTTGCTGCACGTTTTCAGTCTCGCCGGGCACTTTTCATCTTTGTATGAATGTCCTGTGTAACCACACCGAAAACACTGACTGTCTTTTTTCTTTTCCGTCACTCTCCCATATCTCTTTTCCTTGTTCACGCTGTGCGTCGCTGCAATTGTTTGCCTTTCGATGTGTTTTGTTTGTAGCTCGATCGCCTCGATTGTTCTAGCAACATCCATGACGTCACTCAACTTGAAATCCCCCTTTTCCAATAAGCGTCGCCGAATTTCACTCGAAGTACATTTTTCTACGACTTGCCCACAAATTTCTATTTCTTCCGCTGGAAATTCACAGCTCCTCGCCTGTTGTCTTAATCTTGTGACGTATTGGTTCATTGTCTCACCTTCCCCTTGTTTTAGCTGGCGAAACACGTGCCTCTCATACGCTATATTTAATTTTGGCTTGAAATGCGTCGTCAACGCGTTCGCTGCTTTTTCGTACGCGTTTTCTCCTTCCTGAACGGTATCCGCATCCGGTAATGTATAAAACACATCTTGCAATTCCAGTCCACCGTAGTGCAATAACATCGCTTTTTTTCTATTAACATCCGTGACGTTTTTACTTGCTACGAACAGTTCAAAAGCTCTAAGCCACCGCTTCCATGCTGCATATATGTTTCCGTTGTCTTCGTTTGGGTTAAACGTCGGTAAACTTTCTCCACTCATTGTGCACTTCCACTTTAATCCTCCTCGCCAAATGTAATAAATAAAACGCTCGCCAGCTCGTAGCCGAAAAAGATAACTTTATTTGTCTCCCGATCTCTCGCTCAGGGCGTACATGCATTGACTGCCGCACGCCGCGTGTTCTATGTCCTCCACCGCCGTATTGCAACAATCGACGATCGGCCCGCTTCGTCACATATACTACAATATACTTATAATTTTTTCCCGTCGATACCATCGGGCCTTGGTGGTCGATATGATAAGTGCATAATGGTGTGTCTCCTTTGGGAACGGGGGAGAGCATCCCCTCCTTTTTACCTTTTTTCTTTTCGGCTAATATGCACGGTACGCAACAGCTAATTACTCTTTCTACTCGCTCGCTTAAATTCGGGATATAAAATTCTTCCTTAATTCGCTCTACAACTTTCTTCACTCCAAAATGTCCATTCTCATGCACTCGTCGAATAGTATCTACAAACATACTCGCTGGTAGTACTACAATAGTTTTATCACCGTATCTCTTTAACAATAAATCGTGTTCTATTAAATAGTCTTCGTACGCTTCCCTTTCCAATACCTGTTTTATGACTCGAATGCGTTCATCTTCGTTTTGTGTTTTCCGGATAATTTCGTGCATCCTATCTTCCACGATAAACACCGGATATCTACTTAGCGCATCAACGTGTTTCAGACGTTCACCCGATCGGTGTTCGATTTTATAATGGAACTCTTCGAGAGTCAACGCCCACCTCGCAACTCGCGGACACAAATCTTTCTTATACAGAGTCTTTTGCACCGCTTGGCAATCAGTAATTATTGCGAAATCTAATCCTAATAGGTACACCCGAAACTTCTGCACTGCTCTTACTATCGCTAACAATTCTAATTCATACGAGCTGTACTTTCTTTCTGCATCTGTAGTTTTTTTGCTCATATAATGAACGGGATGGAACACCTTTTCGTCGCACGCTTTTTGCAGTAAAACTGCCCCGTATCCGTCTGAACTAGCATCGGTATCGGCAGGAATATGGGTAGGGCGGCTGCCGCTGCTTCCAACCATCCTGAGTTTAACGAGCCACTTGAGAGACGCTCCCTCAGCTTGCCCGGTGCATACTCCCGGCAAGCCCTCCCGCCGTATTCCACTACTCTAGGTACCTCGTCACCGGACACTTCGGCAAACAAGTAGAATGGACACACCCCACCCGCGCGTATGCCTGCAGCCACAGGGCTGGAGATTAACATCCTTGAAAAGGCATCGCGCGCGCGGGCCACATCCTCATCCCACCGCTCACCATGATCCGTAGTAGGCACCCCTTCCATACTCCTTCCCAGAGTCCTTGCCTCTCCAGCTTCGCTACCATTCTCGTGGTCTTCCAGTCCTCCTTTGCCATTCGCCCACAGCTCGACCGCGTCCTTCACCTGCTGGGCAAACTGACGGCGATCTGTCCCGACCCACGCTGGGGCCCTAGCAGCCCAGTTGCGTAGCGTACCTTCCCCTATCCCTCCGCTGAGGATAGCCCTTGCAACCTGGATAGCCCACTTACGGTTATTACCACCAGCCCCGAGTACGCCCATCACCCTCATTGGATCACCCTTCACTCTGTCTGCCATAGCGCTGGCGCGCATCCCCAAGGCCCTTTTCGGGCGGGTATGCCCGTCCTTTCCTCTCTCTTTCTCCCCGACCGAATTTGTGATTATCCTTCCCCTCCTCTCACCATCTTTCTTACCTCTGGCTTCGTCCACAGGGGCTAGTCGGTTCCCCTCCTCTTCCCATTTCGTTAAGGGGCGCCGATTGATATACGTGGGTGGCGCCACTCCAGCCCCTGAATACATTATCCAGGTTCTTAGCCGATCACACTCTGCCTGGTCGTCTGGTTTCTGCTCCGCCGTCACCTTTAGAATCTGCTCTGACGTTTCGCCTAAGTTACCTCTGAAAAACGGAGGATCTTCGTCCTTACCCTCGCCCCTTACAGGGTATTCGTTTCTATGTCCCAAAGGCTCACCCCCCTCGGCCGAGGTTTCTCCTACTACTGCTGGGATACTGTTGTCCCTCTCGATACACCCGGAGTCGGTCCTGGCAGACGTGGACCCACCCTCACTCGTCCACCCCGTAGCCCGTATCACTCTGACGGGCATATTTGGATCGAAAGGATCCTCATCATCGGAGACGTAGACCTCACCCCGCAGTTGGGCCCGAATTTCCTCGAGTCTCAAAACCACGTCGTCCACATATCCAGCGGTACCGCCGAACTGTAGCCTGTCCTCATGTTGCGGAGGATATCCTCCCATGCGACGCTTAAACATCTTCACGTGCCGTAATCACTGCAAACACTACCACAATTCCACCTGTATTACCCTACGTATCAATTTCGCAATGTGCACACAATGTAAGCATATGGAGTATTTCTATCGTTGCCACCATATGTAAAAGAAGGGAAGAAAGTGGACGTGTTCTTGATCACCTGCGAGAACACCCGAAAGAAGCAGGATGCATAGACCGTCCTATGTCAACGCGACTGGTACCTCCGACACTCCCAGAATTAACGGGTGACGTGCTGACCAAGTCTAGATATCTCCCGAGACCGTAGCTCCTTTACGCTCCCGAGAACAGGGTTTAACCCTAGACGGTGTGTGTTCCTCCCAGGTGGGAGGACGCCACCAGCTGCGTGTAGCTCGACCGCTCTTCCCTCCGCTGTGGGATTGCTCCCCAAGTGGCCGGTAGGCGCCTGTGTTTGCAGGTAGGAGGGGTCCCCTTTTATTCGCACCAGCACCACAACAGCTCGGGGTCGTGAGGTCTCCCCACAACGCCCTGGCCTTGCACTTACTCTACACCCCACGTCAATTTTTCAACATCCTGCGTTACTCCAGTCACTTAGATACACAGCGTGGGGGACTACCCGGTCTAGGAGATTCCGGGTACTGCTCGCCGTCCTCCGGGAAATACTGCGCGAGCACACCACCGCAAACCTTTTTTTTTTTTTTTTTTTATCGTGAGAAAATGTTTTATACATACCACGACTCCCTGGGGTAAGCCGGGGTTATGTGGAATTCTCCCCGGAGGACGAACCCCCGTGGCCTACCCACTAAAACCTCTCGCCCACCTAAGCTACACGGGAGGTGCCTGGATCACGCGAGTACTCAACAGGACACCTCCCAGCTATCATCCTGCCCCGGGGGAGGGGTTAACCTCCCCCACTGCCTACGCTATAAGACCCCGGGCGGAGGGACCCGCCCGGTGTCCCCATCCCAGGAGCCTTCGGATTGGGCTTCCCGAGCCCCAGCTCGGTCCAACCCCAGCTCCCGGAGTCTTCGTGCCCCGCTCGGAGCCGGTATCCCGAAGGAACCAGCCCCGGCCGAGACAAGAAGACGCCGCCACCGGAAGGAAGGGCCGTCGGAGGCGCGGTCCGGCACGCCCCGACCCTTCCTTTCCCCAAACCCCCCACGTATCCCCCTCCCCAATCGGGGAGGGACGGACCGACACCCCCCTACACCGGGAAACTAACCCGCGGGTGTCGGCCTATCACGGGGGGAGCTATGCTCCCCCCGGGGGCCCGGGTCAGCTCACACCCCGGGCCCCCAAGTACACCGCCCCCAGTTGTGGGGGCGTAACAGGGCGCGGGGAATCTCCCCGCGCCAACCCCACTCCGCCCCCCACCACCGGGGGCACACGTTGGCGCGGGGGAGACCCCCGCGCCCTCCCTACCCTCTCCACCCCCCTCCTGGGGGGCACACGTCGGCGCGGGGGTCGTCCCTGCGGCCACACCCTCCTCGCGGAGCCCGGGTCCCGTTCCCGGGCCCGCTCGGCGGCCTCCTTCCGGGACATCACGTCCTCACAGAAGGAGGCCACCGCATTCCACGACCCCACGCTGCCGACCATGTGGTCGACCACGGTCGACAGCGCGAGGTCCCACCCGCCCACTGCGGCTCTCAGGACACGGCGCGGCCCGGCCCAAGCAGGGCACTCCTCCAGAGTGTGCCGCGCCGTGTCGACATCTTCGCCGCAGTGGTGGCACTGCGCCGTCGGCTCCCGCCCCATTCTGTGCAGGTACTCTCCAAAACAGCCATGGCCGGAGAGCACCTGCGTGAGGCGGAAGGTCAACCTTCCCCGCCTCCTGCACCATATATAAAATATGGGCAGGAGGGCCCGGACAATCGGATGTGTGGAGGGCGTTAGCAGCGCCCTCCACTCCGATAAACTTTCCGTCCGGGCCTGGCGATTCTGGCCCTCGAGCTCCAACTCCTCCTCGCGCGTGAGTTCCACCCCCGGCGGGCGGCGGAAGGAGCGGGCGATGTGGTATAGCTTCGCCCGCTCCGCACCCTAACCCTAACCCTAACCCGAACCCTTTTTTTTTAGTAAATGAATTTCCTTTATATTTCTCTTGTCTATTTACATTATAATCTTATTTCTATCGTATGCTTCTTAATTATTATATCTAATCGCTAATTTATCCTTATAATTTTATTCTATGTTTATTCTTGGCCTGCCCTTATTTAACTAGTGCGTATACCCGCTGGTATTTCTTAATAATCTGCTTATATTACTATTCTTATCCTTATTCTCTCTTCGCCACTCTCTTTCTCTCTCTCTCTCCTAATATTTTTGGCTTACGCTTATCCGTTTTTCTATTTAGCGAGCCCACTTATTTTGCAACGACCTGCATTTTCGCGCGTCTATGTTCGCATTTCGATGAGACGGCGCGACGTATAGCTTCGACTCTCTCGCACCCGTCTGTTGGTATTATGCCAACACGCGCGACCTTGCTCTCGCTATTCGGTACCTATCGCGCGTTTCACGCGACGCGGTCCGGTATAACTTTATTTCTCTCTTTCTCCTTTTCTTATTTTCCCCACTTTTATTATTTAAACTTCCTAAATTAGGTTCCAAATTTCTCTTAAAACTAAATTCGCTATCGCGTAGATAATAAAATATTAAATGTTTTATGTCTAGTTCTACTATGCGCTACGACTCTTACACACTAATTATTTTATTATATTTCCGCTTCTAATGCTAATTTCTTTAAATTTTAAATTTTTTCTAACGCCTTGTATTATATACTAAGTATTTATCCAAAAATTAAATCTCTAATTTATCCTATTCTGTTTTCTTTTTTCACTTATAAATCTAACGCGTGTGGTGCTTTACTAACACCTTCTTACGTCCTACAAAAATTCCGTGATTTTTCCCGATATTTTTTCTATGTTCTCGCACAACTGATCTCAAAATTTAAAAATAAATTGTAAATTTATCGCATGTACCTTATCACTATTGTAAGTATCTAACTCCTAATCTAAATTATATCGTTTGATCGCCGCTTTTTAACTATATTTTTTTAGTTTCTTAGTCTATAATTTCGAATTTCCGATTTTTCTCGCCGCTATCTTCTTTCTTACAACCTATATTTAAGCTATTTAATACGCCCCGGTCGCTGGGCTTTACGTTGCGCACTATATCGCGTGCGGCCCCCCTGCGTTCTGCCTTTTTGGCGATTTTTAACAAACGGTTGTCACACTCTCGGTGTTCTTTGTCCGTTTCCAACCTTTTTTTATCGCAAAATTTTAATTTTTTGATCTTTCCCCGTTGGGCGCTTCCCCCGTACGGGATCCTCGCTGTGTCTACCCCCTCCCTTGGAAGGTCGCTCGATACCCTTACTTTAGCGCCCTATCCCGTTTCTTCGAAAATGGTCCCTTTTGCGAAATTTCGCGAAACCGAGAAAAATCACCAGGGGCGGCTAAGGGCTAAGGGAGGGGGGGCTCTAAATTTTCGGAGGGTGCTTCTGTGGTTCCTCGAAGCCTCCCTGTCAATTTTTGTTATTATCCGGTTGGTTTCTCTTAATAGATTTTCTTAAAACTCGATTTTTAGCGTTCCCTTAGGGTTTCCCCTTCTTTTTTAACGTTGGGGTTATTCTATGCTTCGCAGCGGTCCCTCCCTTCACGATTTTAACCCTTTCGGGCGCTCGTGGGTCGCGCGAATTGCTCCAGCTACTACTAATTCCGGTTTCGGCGGTGTTTTTTCCGTCGATCCACTATATAGCTATCCTATTCTATTAGTTCTAACAGTTTATTTCCTGTTTACTCGCCTCACTCGCCCTTAGGAACAACCGACCCTTCTTTTTCCCCGTTTCCTCGTTCTATTTTTTATCAAGTTAGGTTTTCCCCGTTGAGTGGCACGTAATCCAGGTTTCCTTTTTCTCTATTTCCCGTCTTCTTATTTGAAACTTAGCGGAAAATTGCCTAACTCCGTTTCTTTTTCGTTTCGGGACCCGATTCCCAGCTGTCCCTTTCGGAGGGCGGTTCCTCCTAGTATTCCGGTCGTCGGAGTCCCACCAGCCCTGTCCAACCGAGCGCGCGAGCAGCTCGACACTATTCACTGTAGCTACCTCGTTACATTAAATCTAAATCTTACTCTTATTTCATCTAGAATAAACAACTCTACAACTGCAACATAAAATCATACGAAAACACTTAATTAATATAAAAACCTCTGCTGTGGTTTGTATTCCTTAAGCCTGTGTAAAGTGAAGTGAAAGGTGCGGACTGGAGAAACATATATCAATGTATATCATGTCGTATACCCTTTTATATTATATTATTCTATATTGCGTTATGAATTACCAATCTGTATTGTTCTATTATAAATGCTACAAGTGATAATAAAAATAGTTAGTGTTTTTATGATTGAGATTTTACTGTACCTTTGTATTATGAGCCTGTCTGCATTTATGCATGTATGATTGTATACTTTTATACTATTAAAATAAAATAAACTAAATTTTACCTATATATAGTGCGTATGCCTAAATGCCTGTACCAAGATTTTTTGTAGTATTTCCTGTCCTCTTTCCATTCGTATATTTCATTTATTTGTTTGCCACTTTTAAAGCCCATTTGTGGCTTTTTCAAATTTTTGTAACAGATTGTACCACATTTGTAATTATAGTAGTAATTATAGTAATTGTAGTAATTATAGCAGCCATAGCAGTAATAGTAGAGTGTCAGTGAGTCACTTATTTAACCGGTTTGTAAAGAAAAGACAAGTACAGACAGAAAGTTAGAATTCAAATTCTAACTTTCTAGAATTCTACATTTCTACATGTCTATTACTTCTATTCTTAGTTTAAATTTCTAATTTAATTTTTTCAACACGACGGGCTATTAATCGAGAACCAGCGGTCTTAGTTTCTCATGCGACGTTTATCGTTTCATATAAATATCAATGAGGAACTTGCGATTTTTCTGCCCTCCTTTTTCACTTTATAAATTATATATAATCGAGTTTTAGTGTTATAAGCAGCGGGTATAGAATCGATGACAGGCGTGCTGTACTTAGGACTTTAAACTTTTTATAGTTTCATATAAAATAGATAAAATCATACCGTTCTCCCACTTGTGCTTTCACCTCTTTCTTTTATCCCTCTTCCCTCTATTTATTTCCAGGGTTTTCTGGGTTCCTTCACATCCTTTTTGGGATTTTACAGGTCCTAATCCTGCTTGGAAGAGTTGTTGCCAGGCCGACTTATCCGTCGGACGGAGAGTTGTCTCCGAGTCGTTGCACTACTCACCCTTTCTTTGTTTAAGACTAACTCACTGGTTCTCACTGTCACTCTACTACACTATTCTATTTCTTTCTATAGACTATTTCATTAACTATTTATTTTATTTTAATTAATTTATTTACTTTAGGTCATTTATACTAATAGCGAAACCATTTAATTGTTAATTTTGTTACTTCCTATTAATAATTTTTTCTCCAGTCACTTCACTTTACTCATTCTTTTCCTGTCTTATCTATCTTAATACCTGTATTCGAAAACCGCACTCTGTAATTTCCAATTACTTGATTACTATTCTATATCAACTTCACGCTACCGCGTTTCGTATCTATCTGACTTCCACTTGTCTTTCCTCCGTGTTCGTTGGGGGTCGGGGCGGTTCCCCTTCCTCCGTGTTGTTGTTAACTTTGAACGCTCGTCCTTGTTTGCTCTGCTATCCGTTTCTTTCTTATCGCTCTTTTTCATCGATAATAACTGTTCTAACAAACTGTTCTACCCTTGTCACGGTCGTCTCGATCGACTCTCCTTGGAGTTTGACGTGTGTTTTCTTTTTCTAATTTTTTCTGTCTCCTATTTGTACTCTGGGTTATTCCCCTTGTCTTTAAACCTTGAATTTCATATCGCGATTCCGCCTATGTTAACGGATTTTATCTTTAGAGATTTATACCACTAATCTATACTATATCCTTAATATTAATTATTATTACTAAATTTCTTTTATCGACTTGTTACTCCTATTCTCTATTTCTCCCCTGTTCCCTGCTTTTTCTCTACTTCCGTTTGTCTTTTCCCCGAATTAATTGGATATTCTATTCTGGCTCCAAATGTTTTACTCGGAGAACTTTTAATTTTTTCTTTCTAATTCTTTCTCCTCCCCTGATTTAAGACTATTAATTTTTCTTTCCGCTATTGTTCTCTTATCTTTAACCGATTTCTTATGTATTATCGCTTTCTCTTTGTTCCCTGTTTTCGCGGTATCGCTTCTTATACAGGGTGGCCCACATAACTCTGAACAGCTCGATATCTCGAAAACTATGCCATCGATTTTAAAGTTCTTAGTCTTAAATTGCATGGAACTGAAGGGCCTTTCTGACTACATAAACGTGAAGTGGCCTCCCTTCCCTTTTAACGGGGGAGGGGAGGTACCTTTATAATTTTAAATGGAACCCCCTATAAAATGTTACATATTTAGATTCTACAGGAAAAAACAAGTCAATTTTGTCTGAAACATTTTTTTGTCAGATACTTCCATGATGAGATATAACAGTTTGAAGTTTCGAGTTGTAGGTACTTGAAGCGCTCGGAAATAGCGTTATGGAATTATACGCGCTTGAGTTCTTTGCTTATTCATGAAGAAACACAAACAATAATGTGGACTAACAAAAGAAGAGAGGACAAAAGTGAAAACACTCGTGGAACAACTAAATGAGCAGCGAAAACGCACGAAGAACAGAATCACAGAACTGAAGAATCTCGTAACGGAGGCGCAGTCTAGTCTTGAAATGGAGAAACAAAAAGTCGAGGAGTTAAAAAAGAAGCTAAGCGCAGAAAAGAAGAACTCCCTCCCCGATGAGATCAGCCAAATCTCCGCAAAACTGGACATCCTAATGTCCGAGAGATGCCGCGGCAACGAGGTCCCATCCCCGAAGCCGCAACTCTACTCAGATATTATCAAAGCCAATAAAGTCACGATACAGGTAGCAAAAAAGACTACCATTAAGAAATCAAAGCCTACAGCAGCCATCTACCCTACAAAGGGTAGCAAAACTAAGAGCAGTGAGGAGACCAA
>NW_027488566.1:487500-530000 GCF_050948215.1 Halictus rubicundus
CCTAAGTAGTGCTCTGATTGAACCAATTTTCCATTGGCTTGGGAATACTCCATGTTTCAGGCATTTGTTATATAGTTCCGTGTAGTTCTTCCTGAGGGTTCCGAATGTTGCTTTAAGTACTTCGACTTCGATGAGGTCTGTTCCCGGTGCCTTTTTGTTTTTGAGGCTGAAGATTGCTCTCTTGATTTCGTCGGGGGTGAAAGCTGATTCATCTGTTGATTCTGGTGCCGTGCTGGTGTAATATCTCCTCTCTCTTTGGCTGATAGAGTCTTCTGTGTCTTCTGGTACGAGGGCATTTAGTAGGTCCGCCGCTGCATTGCTCCAGGTCGTTGGTCGGTTCTGGTTCGCGGTCATCTTCGGTGCGACGAGGGCTTGTTCGGGCGAGATTTTCTTCATGCATAGCCGGTAGGTAGTTCCCCAGGGGTTTGCGTTGCCTTCCCTTGTGACAAAGGCCTGCCAGCTGGCGTTTTTGGCTTCGTTGACTTCGTGTGTGTATTTCCTGCGGTTTTTTCTGTAGATGCTCCTTTTGTGTTCTCTCTGAGTTTGATTGTGTTCCTGCTGGAATGCCTTGCGGGTTCGGTACGTGTCCTTTTTCATTTTTGTCAGTTCCTCTGTCCACCAGGGTACAGATCTGTGGTGTTTCTTCTTGGTTTGTAATGCGTGTTTGCATGTGGTAATGATGCATTCTCCGATTCTGGTTGCGGCTTCTTCTATTCCCTGTCTGTCGTTGATGTCATTGTCTTGTAGGAACGTACTCTTATTTTCCAGGAGTTTGCGGTGAAAGTTTTTCCAATCCGCTTTGCTGGTGCGGAAGCGTGGTTCCTGTTGTTTGATTATGCCTGTTCTATGGGGCCGTATGCTTAACATGATGATATTGTAGTCGCTTGTGGTCATCTCTTCTGCTACTCTCCAGTCTTTAATGAGATTAATCATGCTCTCCGTTGCAAGTGTGACATCTATGTTTGTGGATCCTGAATGCGACTGAAACGTTAGTGGGTTGTCTGGCTCGTTCAGTACGTATAGGTTCAGTTCGGCTATTGTTTCTTCTAGTTTATCTCCTCGTTCGTCGGTTATATCGGTGTACCATATTGATGATTTCGCGTTCGCATCGGCTGCTATGATTAATTTCTCTCGCGGAAGAGCTTTGACTATCTCGTGTATCATTTGGATGTAAGGTTCGATTCTGTGTGAGCATTGGAAATAGATACTTGCGATGTAGAAGTTGCTAGTCGGGCCTGTGATTTCGACGCAGTTGCAGTGTTCGTTGCTGAGGTGAGCCAGTTTTAGTACGGACAGAGATGGGTTTGTGATGATGATTCCTGCGTAGACTTGCTCCCCGGGTTTGCCGCCATGGCATTCAATTCCTTGGTTGCTGAGCCCGATGAACTTTCCTTTCATATTGTATGGCTCTTGCATTAGGAGGATGTCAATCTGTTTTTCGCTGAGGAGTTCGGCTGCTTCGAGTGACACTGCCTGCGATCTTCTCATGTTAAGCTGTGCAATCTTGATTTCCTGGATATAGGTTTTTTGTTGATTATAGGCCATAATCGATTCGGGCAATGACCTGATTAATCGCGCTTTTATATGCAGGGCACTCTTTGTCTATCACACTGTGGTTGTGTGACTTGCCAACCCTTTTGCAGTTGTAGCATACTGCTTCGGTCTTCTTCTTCGGGCAGTCCTTGAAAGTGTGTCCGTGTGATGCGTAATGTCCGCATACGTCCTTCTTGCTCCTGCAGTGCTTGGATGTGTGTCCATAACCTTGGCATTTATAGCAGCGAGTCGCTGCTACGTAGTCCTGGAAGTGGCAGCTGTCGAATTCTATAAAGATCCGTTCCCGCTTAGACAGGTGTTGTCTGACTTTGTTTGAGACCTCTATGATAACATTGCAGGAGTCCCTTTCCTTGTTTCCGGTTCTGAACGCCACTTTCATTTGTCTCTTGAAGTGTTTTCTTTCCTGTTGTGGGACGTCGTTCTGTGCGGCTATCTTCTCCAGGAGGTCGTCGTCTGTGCATCTCGGGGCCCGGTATATTATTAGTCTCGGGCTTTTCTTCGCTGACGCTGTCACTGTGAAGCCTGCCGCGGCAAGTTTCTTGTTGGACATGAGGTTACTGATGTCCGTGGCCCTCGCTGTCTCGATTAGTATCCCATTTCCCTGAATTTTCCTGAAGTTATGGACTTGTAGTTCCTCTGTAGATGGGCAGATCATCTTGAGAACTGCCTCCTTTGTTTTCTCGCTGGAGGTGAAAGTTTTGTCATCTTTCGGCCTGATTGTGATAACTTGGGCCGGGTCCTTTTTGCGGTTAGATAGTGCTGCAGTTTTCGAGTTGAGACTAACTCGCCGTGCGAATGTCATTGTACGCTGTAGTGTCGCCGCGGTGTTGTTGGTGTTGTTGTTGCCGTTTTGACTCCTGGTTGCCTGTATTTGTCCTTCGAGGAGGTTCATTGCCATGAGTGCATCTGTCAGGAGGCTCTGCATGTCTGAAAATTTCTCCAGAATTTCGTATCTGGCCTCGGCGATGGTTGACTGGCTCTTGTCCTGTAGGATCGAGGATAGCTTTCTTTTTATGGAGTCTTGAGGAGGCTTGACTAATACGACATGTCTCAAATTCAATATCAAGTTCTTTTCGTATCTTGTAGGCGCATATTCGCTCCGCTATCACCAAGTCTATCGGTACCGCACCGGTGATCACGGAGACCGCATCCGTCGATACCGTTCTATAGGCCCTGATCCAGCCAAGCAGAGCTCTCCTCTGCGCTTTGATGAGAGCTTTTCTCGATACAAAGGTGAGAAGGTCTGCTCAGCCCGCAGCAGCGTACGCCACGATTGGGACGAATAGGCCACGGTACATAGTACGCATGGCCCGGTGTCCCAATCCCCAGTTCGAACGAGCAATCTTTGAACACGCATTACACGTCTCCATAGACTTAGCACTCACGTACGCAACATGGGAGGTAATTCCCAGTTGCTTGTCAAAGTGTACGCCGAGGTACCGAATGGTATTTTTTACGGCGATACTTCTTGCATCAATCCTCACCACAGGCGGCCTTTCTCTATGCAGAGAGCCTTTTAGCAAGATCATCTCGGTCTTAGGAGCAGATAGCGATAACTTTTGTGATTTGCACCACGCAGAAATCGCATCTGCTACCTTTTGGCCTTTGAGCCGGAGTTCCTTCCTCGTGTTGCCACTGACAAGTACGAGGAGATCATCCGCATAGGCTATGGGCTCGCAAGCGAGCCCGGTGTTCGATAAGAGCTGTAGAACTCCGTCAAAGACTAAGTTCCAACAGCTTGGACCGAGAATTGATCCCTGTGGGCAGCCTTTGGTTACGACTTTCCTCACTTCTCCGTGATTAGACACTATGGTCACCACACGGTTGGAGAAATAGTCCACCATTAGCCGATAGAGATTGCGTGGACAACCTCGCCTCTTCAGCTCGCTGAGGATGCTCGGCCACCAGACATTGTCAAATGCACCCGAGATGTCGAAGGCGAGCGCCAGGACATACTTATCTTCGCAGCTGGATACCAGACACCTCAGCTTTACCACGGCATTCTTCCGTGGATCGCCCAGGTCTGAATCCGTATTGCCGGTCAGATGCGTATTCCGGGCTTAGGAATACTTTAGCTAATCGCATAGCGATTAGCTTCTCAAGAACTTTGCCTACTACGGATAGTAGGCAAATCGGACGATAGGACTTCACCTCCGTCTCCGGTTTGTCAGGTGCTTTCAGAATAGTTCTGATTGAGCCGACTTTCCACCTAGAGGGGAAGGTCCCGTGCTCGAGGCAACCATTATAGACCCGAAGCAGCTCGGTGCGAAGTATTCCGACCGAGCATTTTACAAGTTCCGGCTCTATCCGGTCTAAGCCTGGGCATTTTCGTCTCTTCAGACGTTTCACCGCCTCTTCAAGCTCCTTGCTCGTGAAAACTGGATCGTCTTCACTCGCCGGCTCGGTGGTGGCTTCCCGTCTGACTCGCGCTTGTTCTGGAGTGTCGCTCTCGAACGAATCGTCCGGGATTAACGCATCCAGTAGCGCGGACGCGGTGGAGTCGAAGTCCACCGTGTGTCCTTGGTCTGTGCGAATGTTGGACATCACTGTTCCAACATTCAGCTTGTCTCGTGTGATCTTGTAAACAAGACCCCACGGTTCTTTGTTCCCCTGCTCGGTTACAAAGTTTTTCCAACTTTGTATCCTCGCAGCTCGCACGGCAGCCGTGTAGGCTTTTCTCTGCACGAGATACTCAGCCTTCCGTTCTGCCTTCTCGACCTCCGAACATCTCGGGTTTTGGAAGGCGCGTCTACATTTGTAGACCCGCTTCTTCCGTCTCGTCAAATCTGGTGTCCACCATGGGACAGATTTAGAGTGCCACCGCTTGGATCGCATGGAGGATTCGCACGCTTGGATAATCGATTGCTCGACTCCCAGTGCGAGGCGTTCGACCTCCTCTCGGCCGTTAGGCCGGAGGGTTAAGTTCCTCCTGCTTTCCAGCAGCGTTCGTTCGAATCTGGGCCAGTTCGCAGTGTTCAGGTTGAACCGCCCCAATTGGCCCCGGTTCTCCCTTTCTACTGCGAACTGCAACGAAAACTCAATGACTCGATGGTCACTGGATGTTAGGTCTTGGACCTTCCAGTCTCGCACTTTGTCGGACATGTCGCTAGTCACTAATGTGACATCGATATAGGACTCTCCCAGTGAGCTGGAGTACGTGGGTATACTACCAGTTTCGTTCAAAATAACTAAGTCGTGTCGGGCCATGAACTCTTCGAGCTTTCGGCCTCTCGCGTCTGTCTTCGAATTCCCCCAGAGGGTAGATTTTCCGTTGACGTCGGCTGCAATCACGACTCGGTTATGGTTTAGCGCCGCAAGCACATTCTCCAGTCGAGCCAGACTTGGTTCAATGTCCTCCGAACATTGAAAGTACTGGCTGACTAGGTAGACGTTTCCGAAATTGCCTTTAACGCTTACACAGGAGAGATGCGTGTCGCACAGATGCGTGAGTTTGACCGCGGTTAGATCCCGGTCTATGACAACTGTTGCCGCCATAGGTTGGTCTCCTTCCGTGTACACTCCCGCTGAGCCCAGTCCGGGCAATTTGCCCCGCCAGCTGTACGGCTCTTGCGCTAGTAACACATCGGGTCTCCTGGTATGCAGCAAAGATATGATTTCATCGGTCACGACCCGAGAGCGCTGCATATTATGCTGCACAACTCGAATCTGCCTATGAGATCGTCTATCTTCGGTGTGTCTAACCATAATTGGTTCGAGCTACTACTTGCTGTAACGCGACCTGATAGGACTCGCACAGCTTGTCTCTCGACTTATGATCGTGCGGCTTGCCTCGATCCTTACAATTAGAGCAGACGGGTCCGCTCTTCTTGTTCTTGTACGAGGCAAAGGTATGCCCCGATTGGGCGCAGTGACCGCATACATCTTCTTTGTGCTTGCATCGTTTGGCCGTGTGGCCGAATTTCTGGCACTTGAAGCACCGAGTTACCGAGACGTAGTCCTGTACACGACAGCACGACCAGCCCATGTATACTCGGCCTTCCCCACTTTTCAGCCGCCGGCGAACCTGCGGACTGACTTCGATGACCCAGTTGGCCGCCTCCCTGCCCTTAGGACCGACTTGAAAGCCGACTTTCAGGTTAGAGGCAAACTCTTTCTGGGTCATCTCTGGAAGGTTTTGCTTCCAGAGACTGGAAGCAACCTCGTCCCTCGTCAACTCTCGAGGAACATCGTACACGATGAGTGACAGGTTCCTCTTGGTTGGCAGAGAGACAGAGAGTCCTGCATCTTTCAGGCTGCTATTCCCCGTAAAGGCCTGAAGATCCTCACTGCGTTCAGTCTCGACGACTATGCCACCGGAGTGGATGCGTCGAACCGACTTCACGCGGATCTTCTCCTTGTTGGGTTTCACCAAGGAGAGGACAGTACGCTTGGTCGCTTCGCTGTCCTGCTTCTTGCCCTTCGGCGGGAAGATCTTCACCACATGCTGTGGTGGCTTCATCGCGTCTTGGGAGACCTTCTTGCATTCGACCTTTACCTTGTCGGCGTAGGTCGATTGCACGCGCTTACCAGCTTGACCGGTCGGCATTGACCGCGGGGCAGTCAGCGACACAGTCTTTGCACTCACCGCAGTACGAGCCTTCTCTGCTCTTGCCGCTACGAGCTGCCCTTCGAGGTAGCCATTCCGAAGAATGAGCTCCATCACCAGCTCGTTGAGTGCGTTCGCTTGTTCAATTATCTCCTTAGCCGTGATCTTTGCGAGTCGCGATTTCCCGCGCACGCAGATCTTCGTTACTTCGGAGACTTTTTGAAAAGCCTCTTCTCTTATGAGATCGAGGATCCTTTCTTTGGGCCCAGAAGCCGCCTCCTTCGGCTTCTTTCCCTTCTTCTTTTTCTTCCCCTTGCCTGGTGCTGGCTTGGGGTCGAATTTGTCTTTTTCGGAGGGGACCGGTTCCTTATCCCCTCCTTTTATATGGTCATCTTCGGGCTCTGGGTTATCATCCCCGTCGAGCACCGTGCCATCTTTGTCAGAGACAAGGTTAGCACCTTGCCCCTGACCTTTTGGGCTCTTCCCGGACGATGAGGAAGAGCCTTTCTTTTTTGGCGACTTGGTCGCCTTCTTTTTTGGTTTCGGTTCCGGTTTTGGTTTTGGCTTAGGTTCATCCTCTTCCTTCCCATCAGCCTCGACCTCGACCTTCACCGGCAAAAGTGCATCGCACCTTATGAGGGGCACACAAGGTGTCAAAACGATTACATCGTTATCTCCCTCGGCCCTCTCGGTTTTGGTTGCGGTGGCTTCACCCCCGGCAGTGCCGGGCGCTGGTCCCACCGTCTTGACTCGCTTTGTTTTCTTTGTAATACCCATACGATATTCTGAATATTTCATTCCGCTGCGTGTCCCGGCCTCCTCTGACCCTCAAATGGAACCTGCATCCCGCTAGGTTAGGACATCACCCGGAATATAGTCCGCGGATATTGGTGCAGATTACTCGAACACCATCCACTTCCTCGCCCAAACGGAACACCACTCGCTAGTAGCTCATGATATTCCCAGCCGATTGACTAAGCATAGGGTTACTTTATCTCGCTTAGCCGCCCATCTAGTCGAAGCAGATGGCCAAAGGTACGTGTTGGCGACGTCTCTCCCGCAGGAGAGGGCCCCCTCAGATCCCAGGATCCTCTTTTCCGACGACAAGGGTCGCCACGCACGGCAAACGCGTGGGAGACGTGGACTTTGAGTGGTTGTCTCCTCCACTCCACTGCGCTTCGTTTTGTTCGCTCGACTCCGAAGAGCCTGCCATCCAGCGGGACCACGTGGAGGCACAAGCGCAGCTAGGACACATAGTGTCCCTTTACAGCTCCGGCTTCTCCGAGGAAAACAGCTCATCTATTAGCAAATCCTCCCGGACACGTATTGCTTCACTTGTAGCGGCATTTTTCTTGCTGGGGCCGTGTCCCTCAGCGACTGAAGGTTGGCAGTAATGATTCCTTCAGCCTGTATTTACAATATACGCATTGCCGCTACGCTGGTTCGCTTAGATGAGCGCGTAACCAGTCTCGACCGGGCTTTGCCGGTCGTACTCACTTTTATGTCATAGCCACCGCACCATAGCGGCTCTGTGATTGCAATACGGTCTGTTTGGACTGCCAGAGGCGCTCCTTTCAACCCATGAGAAAGCCAAAAAGCTGTCCCCGCCAAAAGATAGAGACATTTGATGTAAATCTGGCCACCTCGATGGTCACGTCGGATATGCGACCTCGCCTTTAAGGCATACGCAACAGAGAATTTATATCTACTTTTTTCGCTACACCCCTGTCGAGCAGAAGGGGCGATGGAAAAATCCAGCAGTGCCACCGAGACGTATGCGGTGGACGAGTTCTTTGGCCGCAGGTGACTGGACGAGGATTGCTCCGCGCCCAGTCACCTACGCTCACGGGGAACCACGGGAAGGCGAACTCGCTGCGTGCCGCTCGCACGCACACTCTGACCCTTGAAATATGCAGCTGAAAGTGTAATTTTCTTATTAGTTGGGGGACCTATTGGGGTCCGACACGACAGTTACCAGCGAAGTGTTGTTGGGCTGTCGTGCCATGCCCGAGCGCTACGACACAGCTCGGGTAGACACTCCGAGAAGACTATCTTAGTCTAAGGCATTCGCATGCCTTTCTGTCTGCTTTTTAGCCTATATATCCCTTTAGCCAAAGGGCTTCGCGACAGTAGTCGGCGAGTACGGAGAATGCCTCTGGAGACGACACGAAGCGACGGGCCACCTCCGGCCATCTCCACTCGCCGGCAGGAATAATGTCCCGCAGAGCCTCTCTCTGCGGGTCGAACAGTGAGCACTCGAGAAGGAAATGGCTCACTCTGTCCTCCTCGTCTCCGCAGACGCAGTCGCTGCTGTCGGCGACTCTGTACGCGAAAAGACGCGCCCTATAGTCGCCGTGACCAGTAAGCACCTGCGTCACGTGGTGATTCGGTCTCATCCACCTTGCAGCCATTCGCTCTTCGATGCTGCTAAAGAAGGCGTATGTTGTGCGGCCCAGGCGGGAAGACGTCCACCTGGCTTGCCACACATTGATTGCCTCGCTATCTAACTGTATTCTCGCGTCGTCGTCTCCCGCGCGGACGACTATGTTCCCGAACCTGGCGTCCTCTCCTCTTCGCACGTCGAAGAGGGCCCTACGCTGTCTCAGCAGGATGTCGATAGGGACTGCACCAGCTACTACACACACGCTATCCCACGATGCCCATCTATAGGCACCGGTCACTGCAACGAGTGCTCTGCGCTGTGTGTACCTGAGTCTTCTCAGGTCCTGCTCCGTACACCGGTCAGCCCATCCAGCGGCGGCGTAAGTCACCACCGGCAGGAAGACACCACGGTAGATCGCGAAGAGGGTGCCGAATCTCAATCCCCATCGCTTTCCCGCGAGTCTCCCGAACTTCTTGAAAAGCGACCCGACCTTGTCGCGTAAGTATTTGCAATGGGTTCGGACACCCATGTTCCTGTCGAAGTGGACGCCTAGGTACCGCACGACGGACTTGAATTTAATTCCCTGTTCGTTTTCTCCTATCCGGATGGTCGGTGGCCTACTCGCCAAGTTCGCCTTATGAGGTCGAATGGCTTTTCGCTTCCTGTCTGGGCGCGTGCCTCCTCGCCTTCCTACTCTTTGCAGCCCGACGTAGCTGCTCGTAAGCACTATGGCTTCTGTTTTGCGAGCCGAAAGTTCGAGCTTCGCCGCCCTACACCAGCCTAGGATCTGGTCAACGATGCGCTGACCTTCGATCTCTAGGTCTCTCCTACTGTCGCCGGTTACGAGTACAACTAAGTCGTCTGCGTACGGGATAAACTTATTCTCAACTGAGGTTTCGAGCAACCTCAGGAGACCGTCGAACATGAGGTTCCAGCACGCTGGTCCGAGGACAGAAACCCTGCGGGCATCCTTTAGTGGCGCGCTTGGAGATCCTCTCTGTTCCTATCGTGAGGCTTACTCTGCGGTCGTCGAAGTAACTTGCTATTACTTCGAAAACGTTCCGCGGGCAGCCTCGCTCTTTAAGACTATCTAATACTAGGGGCCACCAGACGTTGTCAAAGGCGCCAGAGATATCGAAGAGCAGCGCTACTGCGTAGCGATGCTCTATTGCCTCTACCATGCGACGCAGCTCCACGATTGCGAGCTCCGCCGACTTCCCCTTCATAAACCCGTATTGCCTGTCTGAAATCCGCCCTGGCGCCATTGCGGTCTGGTCTAGTCTCCTTTTTAGGAGTTTTTCGAATAGTTTTCCTACGACTGAGAGGAGGCAGATGGGTCGGTATGACTTCGGGTCCTTCTCGTCTTTTCCTTCTCCCTTCAGCAGGACTCTAAGCGAGCCCTCCTTCCAAGCTGAAGGGAAGACGCCCCACTGAAGGCACCCGTTGAAGAGCCGTACCAGCTGATCGGGAATTGTACTCACTGTGGCTTTGAGGGCACAGACTTCAATTAGGTCCGGCCCTGGCGCTTTCTTATTCTGGAAAGTGGCTGCTGCTTTCCTAACTTCCTCCTCGATGAATGGGGAGGAGAGTGCTGTGTTAGGTGTCAGTCTTGCACTATTTCTAATCTCACGCTGCTCGGGCGTGTCTTCGTCTTCCCGATCTTCGGGGACGTGTGCTTCCAGCAGTAGGCTGGCAGTCTCTGCTGCGCTTGTTGTGCACTTATTGCCTTGCCGGAGTGTGCTAAGCACGATCTCAACGCGGAGTTTCTTCGCCTGGAGCTTGTAGGCGATGCCCCAGGGCTCCGAGTTCCCGTGCGACGTTACGAACTTTTGCCAGCTCTCGATCTTTGCCTTTTTCACCTCCTTGCTGTACTTACGCAAAGAGGAGCGGTAAGCCAGCATTTTGTGGAGCCGAGCTGGCTCGTATCTTTCCCGCTGGAAGACACGTCTCTGCCGGTATACGACCTTCTTGAGCTTTGTTAGCTCTCTTGTCCACCACGGGTTGGACCTTCTAAACTTTCGCTTGCGAGGCATCGACGCGGTGCAGGCATCAATGATGGTGCCTGTGAGCGTCTCTGCCATTCTCTCTACGTCTTCAGCGGACTCCAGTCTAAGATTGTCCAGCCTCGATCGAGAGAGATCGGCCAGGCTTTCGGCGAACCGTTCCCAATCGGCCCAATGAACATCGAATCGGTTGTTCACGGCACTCCGTTCCGCCGCTAAGG
Organism: Halictus rubicundus; assembly: GCF_050948215.1. Lineage (NCBI taxonomy): Eukaryota > Metazoa > Arthropoda > Insecta > Hymenoptera > Halictidae > Halictus > Halictus rubicundus. Next base: position 498,208 of record NW_027488566.1, read on the forward strand.
CTTTTGGCAGTCTCAGTCTGATGTCCACAGCATTGTGGTCACTGGTTGTCCAGTCGCACCTGACATTCCATCCCCGGATGAATCGGGACATGGAAGGCGACGCCAGAGTAACGTCGATGAATGACGAACCTCGTGGCGTCCAGAAAGTTGGTGGTTGGGCAAAGTCGTTCACCACTTCCATGCCAAACGCTGCGACGAGGGATTCGAGTTTGGCTCCTCTGTCGTCGGTGCTCTGCGGGCCCCAGAGTGACGACCGCGCGTTGGCGTCTATCGATACTAATAGTCTCTGCCCCCTCAGGGAGCGGAACACCATTTCTAGATGCTTGAGGTGTTTCTCAATTCCTTCGCAGTGTTGGAAATAACACGACGCGACGAAAAATGAGGCACCGGGAGCCAGTATTTCCGCACAAGCACAGTGGGAGTTACTGAGCTGCGAGACGAAGATTACGTCGAGGCGGGGATTACATACGGCTACTGCAGCCCACGGCGTTTGCGAGTGCACTGCCGCTATCCTCACCCCGGTTCCTAAGCCACAAATGGTGCTGCTTGTGCCTTGCTTCCTTACGTATGTTTCCTGCAAGAGCAGGACGTCAAGTCGCTTCTCGGCTATTAGCTGACGCACCTCGCCAGTTACTGCAGCTGAACGTCGCATGTTCAGCTGCATCACCCTAAGCCCCGTGGTCGCAGTCGCGGGCGCGGGCTCCGAGAGCCTTTCTCCATTTTCTTCGTTCGTGTGGGTTTGGGGTTCGGTCGCTTGTGGAGACGGAACGCTTGCGGGCATGGAAGCCCTGGTCGACGCGGTGTCGCACGCGGTCTCTATTCTGTTCGCGGAGCTGTTCGCGGAGCTATCTTTTGCCTGTTTCCTTTCAGAATTTGCCTGTTTCCCTGCTTTGATTTCGTCGCACCTCACTAGGCGGACTTGAACAGCACGAAGTCTGCAACCTTGTTGGGTCCGCACCACTGCCGGCGCGGATGGAGAGGGAACCCGCCCAGGAGCGGGTTCGCGGTGTCGAAGACTTGCGAGTGCAGCGGTCATCGAGCGCGTCACCGGGCGGTTCCGCGTCTCGACTGGTGGTGCGACCGTCTGCGTCCCACGTTGTCTTCGTATCTCTGGCTGGCGACGTAATACCAACCGAGATCTTCTCACTGCTTCCATGTTAGTCTCCCCCAGTCCAGCCCCCTCCCGGAGATCCGAATGGGGGGCTAGTTTACCTCCGGAATCTTTTGAACTTGAGGAGACCATCATGTTTGAAAATTTTGTGCGGCTGGATAAACCCCAGTTCCCAGGGTTGGCTGGAAAAGAAAGGAGAGGAATTAGTACAGGGAGGGTCCCCCAGTTCCGTCACCTCATCCACCATTCGAGAAATGGAGTTTTGGGTTTCAGAGATGCCGGTCCCGGTGGGTTTTGCCTCGACGCTTGTCTCCTTCTTTCGTTCCGTTGGAGCGCCAGAGGGAGGCGGATGCGGAGCGTCGGCTTGGGGCAGTTTATCGGGAGAAGGATGGGAGTTTTGGTTGGGCTTCCCCTGTCTGGTGCGGGCCGTGATCACGGTTTTGGTTCGGCGATGCTCGCCGCGTGTCTCTCGATGGGGCTCTCGTCTCGCGGCCCAAATGCGACTCCGCAGGAGCACCGGGCCTCGGCCGTGCATGCTCAGCCTCTTCTCGTCCTTGTCCGCAGCGAGACTCCGCAGGAGTTCCGAGCCTCGGTCCGCTACGGCTTTGGCCGAGTCGAGCACCAGCATTGCACGGCTCACAATAGAGCCCGGTGCCGCGGTCGAACTTGGCTTCGCTTTGAGTTCGAGCCTCGGTCAGCGGCGATCCGCCCTGTCCAGCCGTGGTCTCTGCTCGACTCTCAATGGGGCCCGGGACCGCGGTCACAGGGTGACTCCGCAGGGGTCACGGGTCTCGGTCGGCAGTGGTCCGTTTCGACTGGGTTTCCAGCACGCCAGGTGGGAGAACCTGGCGGCCAGCGGATGGCTTAAGTTATCTCGGCCGTCTTTGGTCGACTCCGCCGGAGCTCCTAGCCTCGGTCAGCAGCGTTGAGCTTTAGACTCGCGAGGGGGTTTCGGAGCCGCGGTCGCTCCGCGGCTGAGTTCTTTAGTCATCCGGGGACTACGCTTCGTTCGGTTCGCTCGACTCCTAGGAGCCTGCTTTCCAGCGGTACCACGTGGAGTCCTTCCCAGGGGAATAGAGCCCTTCCCTTGGCATGTCCAATCAGACCCGTGTATCTTTCGTATCTTGGCTTGTTTCTATCGTGTTTTTGCTTGATTTATTTGTTCGTAGCGGCGCAGTGCTTTGGTTTTTGCAGCATTTTCCGGCCATTTTTTGGCACTTTTTAACGCGTTTTGCGTTCGGTTTTGCACTATTTTGGTGGCGCGTTGTTTTGTGCTCGCCGGCGTTCTTTTGCCTTTTTTTTTCTTTTTTCCCCTGAGCGGCGTCGTCCCAAATTTTCCTGATTTTCCCTAATTTTTATCTAAAATCTCCTAAAAGTACCCTAAAAAAAAATCTCCTTAAAGTGAAAAGCGCGGGCATGAAACACGCACAGAGTGCATGCCATGCCCGCGCCAACTAGCACCGTAGTGCTTCTAAACCCTGAGCTAAAACCTAAAAATCTCCTTAAAGTGAAAAGCGCGGGCATGAAACACGCACAGAGTGCATGCCATGCCCACGCCAACGTGCCGACTACCAACGGCGTATCCCCTCTGGAAATTTGCTTAAGGCAGAAAGCGCGGACACGAAGCACACACTTGGTGCATGCTCATGCCCGCGCCAACACGCCGTCCACCATCGGCGTATTATTTCCAGAGGGCCTAGTCTAGCTAAGATCCCAAAAATCCCTTAACGTGAAATGCGCGGACATATACACGCACAGAGTGCATGCACATGGCCGCGCATACTATGGGACGACTGGCCGCAACGCCAGCGATGTAGTGCTTTACATCCTCAAATTCCTTTAAAGCAAAAAGGCGCGAGCATGAAGCACACACCACCAGTATGCCATGCCCGCGCCAACACGCCACCATGCCGCCTCCGACGGCATAGTGTTTTATTTCTTTAAAGCAAAATGCGCGGACACAAGCTTATGCCTATGTCCGCGCCTCACGCCGCCCGCTATGTAGCGGCGTATTGCTTTCGCTTTTGGTTAAAGTAAAAAGCGCGGGCATGCAACACACACAAGGTATGCCATGCCCGCGCATCCACGTCGCCTTGCCTGTGTCAGGCGACGTGGTCTGTTTGCCGCTACGTTCGACCGGTCTTTGCCGGTCGTACTCACGTTCTTGGTCATCGCCACCGAGGTGACTCCGTGAGTTCGAAACATTCGTCCGGTCTTTGCCGGACGTTCTCACATTCTTTGTCATCACCACCGAAGTGGCTCTGTGAGTTTGCCATTTTCGATCGGTCTTTGCCGATCGTGCTCAATTTCGTGTCATTGCCACATAGGTGACTCTATGAGCTGATACGCTCGTCCGGTCTTTGCCGGTCGTACTCACGTTTTTGGTCATTACCACCGAAGTGGCTCTGTGAGTTGGCTGCTCTCGATAGTTCTTTGCCTATCGTACTCACGTTTTGGGTCATCGTCACCGAAGTGACTCCGTGAGGTGAGTCGTTCGACCGGTCTTTGCCGGTCGCCCACTTTTTTGGTCATCGTCACCGAGGTGACTCTGTGGGTTCGATAGGGGTCGATTGGGTTGCCCGGGGCGCTCCTCTCGACCCACGGGAAAGCCAAAAAGCTGTCCCCGCCACAAGAGATAGAGACATTAATTGTCTACGTTTATGAGCTTTGGGGGCCAAGGCCGGCTCTGACCGGACGAAGCTTGGTTAGCTTATGCCGGTCGGTGTTGGGTTCTAGCTTATTGAAACTAGCTGCGAAGGGAATAGTCCGTAGATGTTGTGGACTGGACTTGGAAAAACCCCTCGTTCACCGTTAAGGATCATCACAAGGGTAGACCGTCCCGTCAGGGAAGTAACTCGCTTAGCCGCTACCGAGTCAGCTTGCGCCGACCCGGGAGCGTTTCCAGCGGGGGCCACGAGGAGGCGGAGTTACCAGCTTAGCGCTCGGTCTCTTGCAGACTCTTCATGCTAGAGTGTTTTACAGCGCCTTCCGTCGTGACTCACCAGAGGGTGGCTCCCGTGGGGAGGCGCTGTAGCCCGCTCTGGATCACTGTTGTTTGAGATGAACAGTGTCTGCGTATCCAGCAGCGGGTGGGTGGTGGGGATGGTGCTGGGTGGTGGTGGGGGCTTAAGCTAGATTTTACTGAGGTTGAGCTGGGGGCGCTCTTTTGCCTGTGAGGTTTTTTGCTGCGGTTTTCCACACATAACTCCGTTTGGTTCTGGAAGTTGTCTGGGTATTGTAGGTTGGCTGTTTGCCGCTTCGAGTGCTGGGTCCGGGGGTGCTAGGAGCGGGTGGTGGGAGTGCGGGGGTTATTATTAGCCCATCTCTGAGTTTCATAACTGTGGCCGCGAAGTTGAAAAAGTGCGGGTAGTTTTGTTTGCTGACTAACTCACTGAGATGGCACGGCCAAGTGGTATTGGTGGCTCTTAGTTTTTGGATGAGTTCGGTTCTATGGTCGTGAATGGATGGGCAGTCAAAGATGATGTGTCTGACAGTTTCTGTGGAACCACAGGCGCATACATCATCGGCAGAGATTTTAAGTGCGTGCAGCTTTTGTTTGATACGTCCGTGTCCTGTTAGAAGTTGGGTGACATAGTCGTTCAGTTTAATCCAGTTTTGTTTAGTCCTGTTTTGTATGTTTCTGAAAAATTCGTGGGTGATTCTGCCTGTGGCAGATTCGTCCCACTCTTGTTGCCATATTGCGAGGGTTTGGTGCTTTATTGAAGCAGTCCTGTCTGCTATTTCTTCTGGGGATATGTCGTGGTCTGATGGGGTGAAGTGTAAGTCACCTATGCTAAAGGGTTGGTTGGTCCTGAGATGGAAGATTGCCTTGCGCTCTGCTAGCAGCGTATCAATCGGGGTGGATCCGGCTATGGCTGTTAGGGCGTCACCGGGGGTGGTGCGATAGGCGCGGGTGGTTTTTATAAGAGCATGCCTCTGGGCTTGTCGGAGTTTTCTAATGTGCCATTTGTTGATCCTGTCAGCCCAGCCGGCGGCTGCGTAGGTTAGAATTGGGACGAATAGTCCTTTGTACATTGTTGTCATGGATTTATGATTTAGGCCCCAGTGGGTTTTGGCAATTCGGGAGAGTTTGCTGAATATTTGCTTGGATTTGTCGGCTATATGGTTGACATGTGGGGTAATATTAAAGCGGGGACCGAAGTGGATTCGTAGATATCGGATGTGTGGCGGCATCTTGAGTGATCGATTGTTAATGCTTACTGTTGGAGGTCTGCGGGTGTCGAGGAACCCTTTTGTTAAGAGAATTTCTGATTTGTATTCAGAGAGCTGGAGTTTGTTTTTGGTACACCACATGGCGATAATGTCTGTGATGACTTTTGCTCTTTCCTCAATTTCTTTTCTGCTATTGCCTGGGACTGTGACTGCGAGATCGTCGGCGTATGCCGTGGCATTGTAGCCGCAGTTGCGGATGGTGTTTAGAAGACTGTCGAAAATTAGATTCCAGAGATATGGGCCGAGGACAGAGCCCTGTGGGCAGCCCTTGGAGACGGATTTGGAGACTGCTCTGTCGTTGTTAATAATTTTGACTTTCCTGTTTTGTAGGTAGTCTTGGATTAGACTGAAGATATTATTGGGACATTGCCTGGCTTTGAGTTGCGTGAGGATGGCGGGCCACCAGACATTATCAAAGGCACCGCTGATATCGAAGAGGAGGGCAATGGTGTATTTTTCTGGTGAGGTGTGCGTGGCTTCACGGAGTTGAAGAATAGCGTGTTCGGTTGAGAGGCCGGGTTTGAATCCATGTTGAAGTTTGGATGACAGTGGATGTCTGTGGAAAAGGTCTGAAAGTCTGTTCGAGATAAGCTTCTCGAGAAGTTTGCTGATCACTGGAAGAAGGCAGATGGGCCTATAGGATTTGGGGTCGGTTCTGGGTTTGCTCTCATTTTTGAGGAGTACTCTTATGACACCTGTTTTCCAGGGGGTGGGGAATTTACCGTGGCCTAGGCAACTGTTAAACAGGAGGGTGATTTCCTGTTTAAGGTGGACCCATGCTCGCTTTAGGATTATAACTTCGATTGAGTCTATACCTGGAGCTTTGTTGTTTTTAAGTTTTCCTAGTGCTAGCTGCGCCTCTTCCATCTCGAAGAAAGGAGCGTTGGGTGTGTCTGGGCTGACGAGGCTGTCACTGCGGGTATTGTAGTGTAGGGCGGTTTCTGTTTCTGGGTTGTCGTCGGGAACTAGGGAGTTTAGGAGTATCCTACTCGTTTCTTCCCAGGAGGTGGTCTGACCGTCCGTTGTCACGATGCTTTCGCAGGCCTGTTCAGGATGGAGTTTGTTCATCTGAATTTTGTACGTGGTGCCCCATGGGTTGGAGTTACCATGTTCAGTGACAAATTTTCTCCAGCTTTGGATTTTGGTTTTGCGGATGGTGGCTGTGTATTTGTTTCTAGTTTGGCGGTACTGGATTTTAAGAAGTTCTTTTCTGGCGGGAGAGTTCTCGGTTTGATAGATCCTTTTGAGGTGGCGGACCTCGGATCGGAGAGATGAGAGTTGTGGGGTCCACCAATGGACCGAGCGTGGAAATCTGGTTTTGGTCGGGATAGCTGCTTTGGATGCTGTGCTTATGAGATCGTGTATGCGATTGCTTAATGTTTCGGGGTCCTCTGCATAGGGATCGTCTGAGATTGGTGGATGGTGGGCTTTGAGGTTTAGAAGAACCTTCTCGAATTTTTCCCAGTTGGCTCGTTTAGTGTTGAATCTGGGAGCGAGGTTGTCCTTTACAGTGGACAGAGGAGCGTCGATATTGAAGGAGATAAGGTTGTGATCGCTGGTTGTGCTGTCTGAGTGCACTCTCCAGGATGAGAGTCGTTTGTAGTAACTGTTAGTGGATAGGGTTAGGTCGATATTAGACTGTTGGTGTGCGTTATTGAACGTCGGCGGGTTGTCGGGTGAGTTTAGAATTTGTAGTCTGAATTGGGCGATGAGGTCTTCCATCGCTTTACCTCTCTCGTCCGTAGATTCATTGAACCATAATGGGGATTTGGAGTTGCTGTCGAGGACGATAACTATGTTATGGCTGTCTATTGACTGGAGAATTGTTTCCAGGTGGTGGAGATAGGGCTCGATGCTGTCGCTGCATTGGAAATACATGTTGATTAGGTATAGTTGGAGATTTTGGGTTGAGACCTCAATGCAAATGCAGTGGCTATTGCAAAATTGTTCTAGTTTTAGAATGGTGAGCGATGGGTTTCTAATTACAATCGCTGCCTTAATGTTGTTAGGGCCAGAGAGGTTGGAGAACTTCTTTTGGTCCGTGATTATTTTGGCGTTAGGGCCAAAACTACCGAGGGAGTTTCGAAACGAGTACGGTTCCTGGATAGCGAGGATATCTATGTTTTCTTCGGAGGCACAGGTTTGAAGTTCTCCTAGAACCGACTTGGAGTTTTGTGCGTTGATCTGGGCTATGTGGATGTGCGAAGATGCGTCTTGTTTGGGTTTATTTACCATAATCTATTTTGGACAGGTAGTTCTGGGTTGCGTGTTGGAAAGCGGGGCATTCTTTGGAGCGGGAGGAGTGGTCGTGGGCTTTGCCGAATCTTTTACAGTTTATGCACGACGGTTTCTGGGATTTCGAGGGGCAGTCTTTGAAGGAGTGCCCGTCCTGGGCACAGTGACCGCAGGTGTCCACAGAAGCTCTGCAGTGTTTTGATACGTGGCCGAAGCTTTGGCACTTGTAGCATCTGCTTACCGCTGTGAAATCTTGAGTAAAGCAGGAGTTCCAATCCATGAATACTCATCCGCATTTCTTGAAAATATCGCGAGCTGCCGGGGAAACTTCGATTACCCAGTTGGAGGTGTCGCGGCTCTTATCTCCTGTTTTGAAGAGCAATTTGATGTGCTCAGAGGAATCGCGGTTTGTTAGGCTGCTGAGATTTTGTCTGTGTATTGCCGCGATGACAGTATCATCTTTTTCCTCATTGGGAACTCCGTAGATGATCATACGCGGTTTTTTCCTGGCGGGTAGTTCTACTTTGAGGCCGGCCTTTGCTAGTTTAGTGTTGTTCATTACTGCATTTAGGCCGTCCTTAGTGTGGGTTTCAATTAAGACACCGTTATTACTTATTTTGCGGACGTTACGGATTTGTAATTTATCTGCGATCGGGGCGAAGGAGGAGAAAATTCTGCTTTTTGTTTCATTACTATTTGCGATCTTGCTATTTGCTTCTGGGTATACGGTGACGATATTGCGAGGGGGTTTGATGGCTTGTCGCGGTATGACGCTGGACCTAACTTTTACTTTTTCGGCGTAGCTTAGTTGAGGCTGCTTTACGGATTCTGTTAATGTTTTCAGTTTTGATTAACCAGACGTATGTACCACACGGCTCAACGCCAGTTCGCACGTTACAAAGGCAGTCAACCTCGCACGCTTCACACCAACTCACAGAACACGGTGATGCAATAATAAAACGCTTTAAACAAAAGCAAAAGGAAATACAGTATACCTCGCAATAAACTGCGATACGCAAAACACGTCCATGCACGACGAGATCACACCAAGAAGAGAGGGGGTGGGGAGAGACAGGCGCGAAACCCCACGCTACCCAGTCAAACAGACCTGCTTATGCACGCGTGCCATCTATCGCACCACTCGCGTATCTCCTCCCCACTCTTACTGTAATGCTCGTGTGTGGAAGGCGGACCAGTTAACTGTTTGCTTTAACAGATTCTATTTGGGATTTTATATCTGAGATAGCCGCGACGGCTCCGGTAACTGTGACGGTTATTTCGTTTAGTTTATCTTGTAAATTCGTGTTTTCGGAGATTTTAGTTTTGAGGGCCTTGTTTTCGTTCTGCAGGGCTGTAACTGCTGTACTTACCTGATCTAATTTTGTGAAGATCTTGGTTTTTTCGGTGATATCCTTTTTGGTTGATCGGAGGAATTCCTCTATACTCGCCCGTAGGGATATGATTAGTTCCTCCGGTTTGTAGTGTCCTCTACAGCATTGAGGATGATCATGTTCATCGTCAGAGTCTGGCAGGTTTCTGTTTGGGTTCTTCGTCATCTTCTTGCGTTGTTCCTCACTGGGCATATTATCGTCGTATTCGATTTCGTCGCTATTTCTTTTCATGGGACTCTCGGGTTGGCATTCCATCTCAGCTTGGCCTTGGTATCTTGCCAATGGCATCCCAGCTGGTCCAACCAATGGGAGCTCTCCTGTATCGGCCAATAGCAGTTGTCCTAGCGCAGCCAATCACGGAGCAGAACGTTAGCTGTTGTCGGCCTATCACCGGGCGCGGCGGGCGACCGTGGCGCCACCGCTCGGGACGCCACGCAAACTCGGACGCTACACTCGATACACTCGGTTTAACACGACACTTTAAAATGTTCGTGAATTCTCCTATTCCGCATGGAATTTAGCTCTCAATGTCTTAAAATGCTCGTTTCCACTAGCACTGTACACTGGTGTATAGCACTTATATATTCCGTCGATTTTTACCACTTTTTTGCACTGTGATATACGGAGCACGATGTGACGTGACCGAAGCACTCGGCGGCCATCTTGGAATCCAAAAGATAGAGACATGTAGTGTAGACCACCCCCCGTGAGGGGAGTTCCGTACCTCGGGGATTCGCCCCATACCGGAAAAGTCAGCCGTTCATGTTTGGCTCTCTACTTCTAACTCCATCAGTTGCGAAGGAAACAGTCCGTAGGTGTTGTGGACTGGGCATTGGAAAAACCCCTCGTTCACCAATTAAGGATCATCACAAAGGTAGACCGTCCCGTACGGGAAGTAACTCGCTTAGCCGCTACCGAATCAGCTTGCGCCGACCCAGGAGCGTTACCAGCGGGGGCCACGAGGAGACGGAGTTACCAGCTTAGCGCTCGGTCTCTAGCAGGTTTCGTCAACGGTGTGGTAGCCGTTCTCATGACTATTTCACCCTACGATCCCGAATACCCAGTTGTTGAGGTATTACCTGCCAAGGATCGTCAGGGTTATTTTGCCTTTATTCTCTATGTGCCAAAGTCTATTCTACTAAGGCATAATTCTATCGCGTGTTTAAACGCTGCACAATTCTTATCACGCAGACCATGGTTGGCTGGTCTGCCTGCTCTCTTGCAGTTTATGCAAGATGGTTTCTCTTCTTTCGACGGGCATTTGTCATAACTATGCCCGTCTTTACCGCAGTGCCCGCACGTGTCGGTTTTTGCTTTACAATGCTTTGCCACGTGCCCAAATGACTGGCATTTAAAGCAACGTGTCGCAGCTATGTAGTCTTTGAGCCCGTAGGCTTGAAACCCTATGAAGACCCGGTTCCTGTCCAGCAGGATCTTCCGGGTCTTAGTTGACACCTCCGCCACCCAGTTGGTGGCTTCGCAGTTCTTTTTGCCTGTTTTAAAGAGGAGTTTGAACTCCTCTTCTAATTTTGCCTCTGGTTTGAGATCAAGATTTTGGTTCTTGATTGCCTTCTGGATTTCCGCCTCAGATGTCTCCGAGGGGATTCCAAATATTATGATTTTTGGTCTCCTCTTGGGGAGGGGACCAATATCCACTTTCTCTTGTAACTTCTTATTTCCGAGGACTTGCTCAAGGTCCTCGGTTGTTTCGGTTTCTATAAGAATACCGGAGTTCCCGAGTTTCCTCAGGTTCCGTATTCTTATTTTCTGTTCTGTCGGATTGATGCAATCCGACAGTACCTTCTTGGTCTCGTCACTATTCTTTATATTACTACCCTTTACAGGGTAGATGGCTGCAGCTGGCTTGGACTTAGCTACAGGAGTCTTCTTTGCCAGCTGCTTAGTTGTCTTATTTGCTCTGATTATGTCTGAGTAGAGCAACGGTTTCGGGGGTGGAACCTCCTGGCCGCGACTCTTCTCAGGCGTCGAGTCTATCTTTGCAGATAGCTCGTTGAGTTTTTCCTTGATTTTGTCCATCTGGTCCTGCATGGAGCTCTGCTCCTTTTGCGCTTCCAGTTTTTGCTTTAGAGCCTTGTTGTCTCTAATGAGTTCGAGACGGAACTCCCTGCCTTCCGTCTCGGTCTCCTCATGTTCCTTGAGAAGGTCATTGAGGAGCTCTTCGCCTCTGTTTCTTTCCCGCTCAGAAAGTCCCATGAGGAACCTTCTGAGGCGTTCTTCCGCGTTCAATGGCATGCCATCGAACCTCTCCAGCTCAATCTTGACCTCTTTCAATTGTCTCAGTTGTGACTCGTCACACGAGTCACCTGAGTTGCCTGTTTTCTTATTTTTCCTTTTTCTATTTGGGGGAAGAAATCCCCACGCAAAATCCTCGAATCCCACTTCTGGGTCTGACTCGCATGAGTCCATTTCGTCTTCCCAGGCACTAGCTGTGTCCCCTTGTGCCTGGGTCGTTTCCTTTTTCACCTCCGTCTTCTTTTCTCCTTTCTTTCCCTTCTTTGCTCCCTTCTTCTTCGTTTTGTTTTGTGTTTTTGTAGTTGAGTTCATGTTTGTTCCCACGAGTAGGGACGAAAGACGGTCGCTCCCCGGGTTACGCCCTTTCCGGGGAGAAGGCTTTTACGCTCAGGTTTCGCCTGGTATCCTGAGGTTTGCGCTAATGGTCGATGGACCCACCGACCGCCCGTGTAAGCACGGGACCTCTTTCGCCGCGTTCTCAGCTTAGAGGTTAAGGGTTTGTTCAAGGGGTTCGCCTCCCCGTTAGGCCGACCGGTTAAGGTAAGCCCCCCGTTTCTCCCGTTCTGCAACATACCACCGGATGTATCCGGTGGGTCGTCGCGGCAGAGGGGAGTCTTCCGGGTGAGAGCCGCGGTTATCGCGAACGATAACACACGCATGGGCTTCCTGAGAGCCGCGGTCATCGCAAAAGCGATGACTCCGCCAGAACTCTCTTTATGAGAGAGCCGCGGTTGTCGCAGAGCGACAACTCACGCCGAGCTCTCTGAGAGCCGCGGTCCCCGCCATGCGACAGCTCCGCAAGAGCTCTCTTCCCAGAGCTGCGGCTGTCGCATGGCGAGAACTCTCGCAGGAACTCTCTTACCAGAGCCCCGTTAGTCACCCGAAGGTGTCCAGGTCCTACCAAGTGAAGGAGGGGTTGGTGCGTCAGGGTTATACCATGATATAAGTCCCTGACGCTTATAAGACCCAAAAGATAGAGACAGTTTATTGTCTACATAGAGCTTTTGGAGCCACGCTCGCTCTTGCCGTACCGAAGTCGCTCTAGGCGTCTTATACCGGCGATGTTGGGTTCTAGCCATTGGAAACAGCTGCGAAGGGTCCGTAAGTCCGTAGGTGTTATGGACTAACTTGGAAAAACCCCTCGTTCACCATTTAAGGATCATCACAAGGGTAGACCGTCCCGTACGGGAAGTAACTCGCTTAGCCGCTACCGTGCCAGCTTGCGCCGACACAGGAGCGTTACCAGCGGGGGCCACGAGGAGGCGGAGTTACCAGCTTAGCGCTTCGGTCTCTAGCAGGTTTCGGCAACGGTGTGGTAGCCGTTCTCATGCCTATTACACCCTACGATCTTGAATACCCGGTTGTTAGGGTATTACCTGCGACAGATCGTCAGGGTTGTCTAATTCTTTCTCTCTTCATGCCTTTCTTCCTCATTGCCAAAGTCAATTCTACTAAGGCTCAGTTCTAAGGCGTATTTGTACGCCGTGCAGCTCTTGTCTCTGAGCCCGTGGTTGGCTGGTCTGCCAGCTCGCTTGCAGTTAATGCAAGAATGTTTCTCATCTTTTGACGGGCATTTGTCATAGGTATGCCCGTCCTTACCGCAGTGCCCGCACGTGTCGGTTTTAGCTCTGCAATGCTTAGCCACGTGCCCAAATGACTGGCATTTGAAGCAACGTGTTGCAGTTATATAGTCCTTGAGCCCGTAGGCGTGGAACCCTATAAATACCCGGTTCCTGCTCAGCAGGATTTTCCGGGTCTTTGGAGAGACCTCTGCCACCCAGTTGGTGACCTCTCTGTCCTTTTTTCCTGTTTTGAAGAGGAGTTTGAACTCCTCTTCTAATTCCTCCTCCGAGTTCAACTCGAGGTTCTGCCTGAGGATTGCCTGTTGGAGTTCCTCCTCTGATGTCTCAGAGGGGACTCCAAATATGATTATCTTTGGTCTCCTCTTTCGGAGGGGACCAATATCCATTTTCTCCCTTAGGTTTCTGTTGCTAAGGACTTGCTCAAGGTCCTTAGCAGATTCTGTTTCTATTAGTATACCGGAGTTCCCGAGTTTCCTCAGGTTCCGGATTCGTATCTTCTGTTCTGTCGGATTGATACAATCCGACAGTACTCTCTTTGTTTCCTCGCTGCTTTTGATTTGACTACCCTTTACAGGGTAGATGGCAGCTGCTGGTTTAGACTCCTTTACGGCAGTCTTCTTGGCCACTAGTCTGGTTGACTTATTAGCTTTTATTATATCTGAATAGAGCAGCGGTTTGGAGGGTTGAACCTCTTGGCCGCGACTCTTCTCAGCCATAAGACTATCAAGCTTGGCCGATAGTTCGTTTAGCTTTTTCTCGACAGATTGCTCTTCCTGTCGTTCTTGCTTTGCATTTAGTTTTACTTTGAGATCTTCGATCTCATTTATTAGTTCCATGCGGAACCTACATCCTTCCATAGATTCTTCCTCTTGCTCCTTGATCATAGTGTCAAGGAGCTCTTCACCTTCCCTTAGTTTGGATTGGTCAAGTCCAAGGGATCTAAGAAACCTTCTTAGTTTCTTTGAGGTGCTCAACACCTCAGTTAGCACTAGGCCCTCTGGTCTCGGAGGCAGCTCGACTTCGTCGTCGCTGTCGAGAACTTCGTTATCGGACTCTTTAATCCACTTTGCCTTGTGCGACTCGTCACACGAGTCGCTAGAGGATGCCAAATCCTTTATCCTCTTTTTCCCCTTCATCTTCGCAAGAAGTGTCTTCAGGTCGATCTCATCGGAACTTAGTTCCGACTGAGAGTCGCCTGAGTCTATAATGTCCTCCCAGGCACTAGCATCATCCCTGTGTGCCTGGGTCTTTTCCTTTTCTGCCATCTCCTTCCCTCCTCCTTTCCTTCCCTTCTTTCCTTCTTCCTTCTTCGTTTTGTTTTTAGTTATTTGTAGTTTTTTCATGATTGTTCCCACGAGTAGGGACGAAGAACGGTCGCTCCCCGGGTGACGCCCTTTCCGGGGAGAAGGCTTTTACGCTCAGGTTTCGCCTGGTATCCTGAGGTTTGCGCTAATGGCCGATGGACCCACAGGCCGCCCGTGTAAAACACGGGACCTCTCTCGCCGCGTTCTCAGCTTAGAGGTTAAGGGTTTGTTCAAGGGGTTCGCCTCCCCGTTGGGCCGACCGGCTAAGGTAAGCCCCCCGTTTCTCCCGTTCTGCAACATACCACCGGATGTATCCGGTGGGTCGTCGCGGCAGAGGGGAGTCTTCCGGGTGAGAGCCGCGGTTATCGCGAACGATAACACACGCATGGGCTCCCTGAGAGCCGCGGTCATCGCAAGCGATGACTCCGCAAGAACTCTCTTTATGAGAGAGCCGCGGTTGTCGCAGAGCGACAACTCACGCAGAGCTCCCTGAGAGCAGCGGTCTTCGCGGTGCGACAACTCCGCAAGAACTCTCTTTACGAGAGCCGCGGTTGTCGCGGAGCGAAGACTCACGCATGAACTCTCTTTACCAGAGCCCCGTTAGTCACCCGGATGGTGTCCAGGTCCTACCACGTGGAGGAGGGGTTGGTGCGACGGGGTTTTACCATAATATTAGTCCCTGACGCTTATAAGACCCAAAAGATAGAGACAGAGGGAATCTCGTCAATCCAACGCTGCGGTACGCAAAGACCTTCAGGGATACACTACCTAACAATACGGAGCATTATTTGCAACCGCCGTTTACCCGTGCATTTTGTAGAACAGAATGTAATACGTTCGGGTGTCACCCTACTCAAGTCCATTATTTGCTAATAACTCGGTAAATAATAGTAGTAGCGAGTTTGGTGTTATGATATATATTGTTAGAAACCGTCTATATTACATTGATATCACGTCGAAAATCGTCTAGGACCGATACGTAAAAATTTTCCTCTTAGTGGTGGGACTTAGAAAAATTTTCAAAGTTCGGTGAATTATGAAAAGTTGGTTATTTTGTGTAAAATAACATAGAAATGTTAAAATTTATCTGTAGTAATCGGAATGAGTACACTTTAAATCCTTTGACGAGGATCCATTGGAGGGCAAGTCTGGTGCCAGCAGCCGCGGTAATTCCAGCTCCAATAGCGTATATTAAAGTTGTTGCGGTTAAAAAGCTCGTAGTTGAATCTGTGTGTCACAGTGTCGGTTCACCGCTCGCGGTGTGTAACTGGCATTATGTGGTACGTCCTACCGGTGGGCTTGCTCTTCACGGGGCGGTCCAACTAATATCCCATCGCGGTGCTCTTCACTGAGTGTCGAGGTAGGCCGGTACGTTTACTTTGAACAAATTAGAGTGCTCAAGGTAGGCTATCTTCGCCTGAATACTGTGTGCATGGAATAATGGAATAGGACATCGGTTCTATTTTGTTGGTTTTCGGAACCCCGAGGTAATGATCAATTGGGACAGATGGGGGCATTCGTATTGCGACATTAGAGGTGAAATTCTTGGATCGTCGCAAGACGGACAGAAGCGAAAGCATTTGCCAAAAATGTTTTCATTAATCAAGGACGAAAGTTAGAGGTTCGAAGGCGATCAGATACCGCCCTAGTTCTAACCATAAACGATGCCAGCTAGCGATCCGCCGAAGTTCCTACGATGACTCGGCGGGCAGCTTCCGGGAAACTAAAGCTTTTGGGTTCCGGGGGAAGTATGGTTGCAAAGCTGAAACTTAAAGGAATTGACGGAAGGGCACCACCAGGAGTGGAGCCTGCGGCTTAATTTGACTCAAGACGGGAAACCTCACCAGGCCCGGACACCGGAAGGATTGACAGATTGTTTACGATCGCGCGAACGTTCGCGGTGGGGTTTTCGTCTCGCGCTCCTCTTGCCCCGCCGTGACGTCGGCCACCGAACGCGGCCTCGCGGAAAGTCGTTGCGCCAGCTCGCGTTACCCCCGTCTTTCCCCTCGGGATCCATCGATCGTGACCCAATGATCGATCATGGATCATCGCGTGATCCAAAAAGGACCAATACGCGACTTCCAGGACGGCAGATTCGGTCGCTCTCCGAATTCAACTTCCTCTTCGCTGTGCAACCGTGGTGCGACTCGGTCCTGTTTCTCTGCGCTCTTCCTAATCGTTGGTTTCAACTCGCTAATCAACGCGTTATTCGTGTACATATTTATTGTATATTTCAAAGTACAGTGTTCGTACAGTTTCACATACAGTTCACTTTCATACAGTTCAAAAGTACAGTCCACTTTCATCCAAATACACGTGTTCGTCACAGACTCCTTTTCACTCAACTTCGACGCACACCGCTGTGCGATTCCGGCTCCTCCTCATTCTAAGTATCGTTCGGCCGGCGACCTTTTCCGATACACAGATTGATAGCTCTTTCTTGATTCGATGGGTGGTGGTGCATGGCCGTTCTTAGTTGGTGGAGCGATTTGTCTGGTTAATTCCGATAACGAACGAAACTCTAGCCTGCTAAATAGACGTTACTATGGTATCTCGAAGGCCCCCGGCTTCTGTCGTTGGGTTTTTACTACCAACGTACAAACAAATCTTCTTAGAGGGACAGGCGGCTTCTAGCCGCACGAGATTGAGCAATAACAGGTCTGTGATGCCCTTAGATGTTCTGGGCCGCACGCGCGCTACACTGAAGGAATCAGCGTGTTTTCCCTGGCCGAAAGGCCCGGGTAACCCGTTGAACCTCCTTCGTGCTAGGGATTGGGGCTTGCAATTATTCCCCATGAACGAGGAATTCCCAGTAAGCGCGAGTCATAAGCTCGCGTTGATTACGTCCCAGCCCTTTGTACACACCGCCCGTCGCTACTACCGATTGAATGATTTAGTGAGGTCTTCGGACTAGTACGCGGCAATTTTTCGGCATTGCCGATGTTGCCGGGAAGATGACCAAGCTTAATCATTTAGAGGAAGTAAAAGTCGTAACAAGGTTTCCGTAGGTGAACCTGCGGAAGGATCATTACAAATCAAACATCTGCCAGATCCATGAATATATATATTGTGACGTGGCAAAGTTGTCCACGTCCCTCAGATCTTAGATCGAAAGACCGGGCCGCCCCTTGGCAGCACCACCGCGATAACGGTGGTCGTGATCGATCTCCCTGGAAGCGTCCGAGATCCCAGGTTGGATATTGACGCGGTTTGAATGCCGCGCCATTTGGCGCGACACGAAGTTGCAGGACCGTGGCCGGGTCCCAGGGGGACCCGGATCCTTTTCCCTCCTCCCAGGGACGCGGAAAACCCGGAGGGAAAACGTTCGGGGGACGGGTACGGAGGACGCCCTGCAGGAAGTCAACGAGGAGGACACCGAGCCCGGGCCTACCAACCCGGAGGCGCCGCTGAGGAATTACGGGTCTGAGGCGTACATCATCTCGACCTCGTCGCCGCCTCGTCCCGAAAAGCTACACGCACCCGTCGTGGGAATTTCACGCTGACTGTCTCCAAGGGAAGCGGCCAATCAACGCGTGTCGCCAGGAAAGCGTTGGCCGATGGATCCGTAGCCGAGGGCCCCGTACCGCCGGGCGCGGCCCTGCCGCGCGAGAGCAAGCGATAGGTTCGAGCGTCGCGCGGGAGCAGGGAAAAGTAGGATAGTGGGGGACGCCTAGCTTCCGCGTTAGCGAGTCTTCGCGAAGTAGGGCACCGTGCTGCCGAAACGAGTCCGGGTTAGTCGTTTTACGAGTGCGTAAATCATACAGTAATTTTGAACATCGTCACTGCTGCCGAGACGTAGGGATTGAAAGAGCTGCCGAGACGTAGGGATTGAAAGAGCTGCCGAATCCCGAAAAATCAAAGCCGTTAGGGAGCCCAGAGCTGCCGTAAAGAGAGACCGAAGCGATTAGGAAGCCACGTGCCGCGTTGTAAGTGCCGACCAGGTTTTTCCGCACTACTATGATTTTCACGTTGGCTCGGTAGCGTTTTTGCGAATCGGCCGGACTTCGAGTCGAATTTAAGACGTGTCCTCGCTCGCCGTGAATCGCGATCAGACTAGAATCGAGAAGGGGGTGAGGCCGTCGGTCGGTGAACGGACGGGGGGCCCGTATCGTTACCGATTTTTGGCGAATCCAATCTTGGGACGTCCCACGGTGGGACGACGCGACGAAAACCGTATTGCCGTTTCCGGCTACTTCCGACGGCCACAGTCATTTCGAATTTGCTGCCGCGTATTTCATCGGAATCCGGTCACTTCACGACCGGCTAATTGTCGATAGGAGCTGCCGTACATCGCGCCCGCGATCGGGTTCGACGCGTGAGAAAGCATACCCGGGTGCAAATAGCGCGAGCGACCGCCCAACCGTCGTACAAATTTGTTAAACCGCGCGGGCTTCGATTACACCGCTGCCGGGCGATCCCGACAGCTCCTTGTAAAAACCGGACGAAATAAATGTTAACTCGAAGCCCCTAACTCGTGTACGCTTCATTGTGAGAAACCTTTCCGCCGCGGGATACGTCCCGTATTCCCTCCGCGTAGGATCCTGGCCCCTGGCTGCCGCTATTCAGGCCCTCGCGCGATTCTCGTAGGTTCGGTATCGTAATTCGCGTCTTGCGTTCATTACGAACTGTTCGTGTGACACTTGCGAGTGTCTGGCGCCCGTTTCCAGCTCCGAACCGTATAAGATCCGTCGGAAAATCGAGCCTACGGGATACCTTTTGTCACGGGTGGACCACGTATCGCGCGGCCGAGCGTGGCCCGGCCTCACGGTCTATAAAAACCCGCCGTTGCCCAGGTTTTCTCCAGTCGGACGGGCCAGGAAATCAGGGCAACGTGAAAACACATATATATATATATATACATACAAAAATGCTTTCAAAGCACACAGAAAAGACCAACAGGAGAGTACAAGGTTATAATAAAAGGAATTCACTCTCCTGTGTAATCATCGTATGATGAGAAAATAAAGAAAAAGGGGAGTAGGGGATGTGTATAGCGACGAACTACTCCCCATGCAACGGCTTACGTGTGGAGGTCATAGTTACGCATGGAGTACATAGTTACTCAAAGCGTACAATTCTCCCGTCCGTTCGCGCCACGTTGTTGGCCAAAATTAAGGCGCAGAGAGCCCGCCAGACCATTTGTGCACAAACACGGCAATATATAATATATGCACTCTTTCGACAATGGGACGAAAGATCTCAATGAGAATGACACACGAGGAAACAGACGGTGCTTGCGTGAAGGTGGAGCATCGCATCGTTTACTTGTATTGGGGAGTGAGTACGAAGAGCTGTACTTCGGGTCTTCGCGAATCGTCACCGACGTTCGCATTGCAAACTCGAACGATCGGGCGGGTGCGGTTTCCCGTCGGACGCTGAATGTTATAGCTTAACCACGAATATAGAAATACCCGTCGTTACGAATCGATGTTTTTCACCCGCCACCTGATGGATCGTGTTCTCTTTGATAAAAATACATCGTGTCAAACAGACGTGTATACTATAATATACGCCATTGGTCTGTCTGTGTGTAGGCTCTCGACAATTATATGGACAATTACGGTCGCCAGAACAGGGATGTAAGCGTCGATTCGAATCCACATATCGCGCTTCCTCGGTCTTCGCCTGTGGTGTCCGAGATACGTTCATTGGAAACGGTGGTGTTGTCTCTCCTCTAGAGAAAGAGAGGACAACAACAGGGTAGCCTGTGGAAAACTTGCGGTGAACGCGTTGTGTTCTGTCACGAACGTCGAGGAATAGGATGAGAGAAGGACCGGCTGTGAAGCTCGCTTTTAAAGCTGCGTGAGTCTGACACCCTACTCTGTGTGGCGATAGCGCACACACGAGCGTGGGACGAATGCCCGCTGCCAGAGCCGGCTGTGAGTCCCGCTCTATTTATCGAGTTCGCGTATAACATAGAGCACAAAACGTCGCCGCATGCGTGTTCGTTTACGCACACGTATATTCGAGAGGACCGGCTGTGAAGCTTGCATTTTAAAGCTGTGTGCGATTTTTGACACTCTACTCTCTGTGTGGCGATAATACAATGCACAAGAGCTTGGGACGAACGATCGCGCACGGCCAGAGCCGGCTGTGAAGTCCGCTAGTATCGAATAATCGTTCTCCGTGCACAATTAGAAATGTGTTTCGAGAGGACCGGCTGCGTAGCTCGCGTAAAGCTGTGTGTGATTCTGACACTCTACTCTCTGTGTGGCGATAATACAGCGCACAAGAGCTTGGGACGAATGATCGCGCACGGCCAGAGCCGGCTGTGAAGTCCGCTAGTTATCGAGTTCATTCTCCAATAAGAGAGGAGGAAGAGAAGTGTCGGGATCCAGTATCGGGTTGTCTATGATCCCCGTCGTTTTGTGAATTCTCCTCCTGTGTTTTCCACTTTAAAGGTTTTTCAATGTATTTTCCGCCCGGCCGTCGGATACGTGTGCGCATTGCATCGCGTACTCGCGACGGTATCCGTTTATACGGACGATCCTGTGTCGTCCTTAAAAACGACGCCTGAATCTCCTTCGCGCGCTGGTTGGAGCTTTCAGGTATCGGCGTTCTTATGAAACGCAGATCAAGAGACATAATTATATATTGATTATAAATCAAATTATACGATTACCCTGAACGGTGGATCGCTTAGCTCGTGGGTCCATGAAGAACGCAGCTAATTGCGCGTCAACGTGTGAACTGCAGGACACATGAACATCGACATTTCGAACGCAGATTGCGGTCTACGGATACAATTCCTGGACCACGCCTGGCTGACGTGCCGGGCCTGGGCGAGGTGAACACATTGATGGGAATCCGAGCTCGGTCCCGTGCCTTGGCCTCCCGCGGATCTTCCTTGCTGCGAGGCTTCCGTCTAGAACGGTCGTCCTCTTCGGCCGCCATTCAACGCTCAGCTCAGAACTGGCACGGACTAGGGGAATCCGACTGTCTAATTAAAACAAAGCATTGCGATGGCCCCCACGGGTGTTGACGCAATGTGATTTCTGCCCAGTGCTGTGAATGTCAACGTGAAGAAATTCAAAAAAGCGCGGGTAAACGGCGGGAGTAACTATGACTCTCTTAACCGGGAGTCTTAGTTAGCAAGCAGTCCCCTTCTCGTGGGTCCCGCTGCTAGTACCCCCTCGAGGGGGGGGGGGGGTGGGAAGCTAAGTACTGCCTCTGCGAAAAACGGTCTTGGGGGTTGCCAGCCCTCTGGACTGTAACTTGTCGGCCCTGAAACTAACGAACAAGCCTCGGATGAAATTAATTTTGTTGGAGGGCCCTCAGGCTCAACCAACCCGACACCCGAGGAAGTTAGACCAAACGCTGACGATCCCCGTCTATGTCGGTATCCCGGCTGTGGAAAAATTCTCCTGAACGCAAGAGGACGAGGTGTACACGAACAACGTGCCCACAAAAACTGGAATGATGAGAGATTGCTTGCAAACATCGAAAGCAAGAAAGCGCAGTGGAGTGTCGATGAATCGGCTCTCCTGGCTCGCGAGGAGGCACGTCTAGTCCTAGAGGGTGAAAAATTCATAAATAAGGCATTGACACCTCTCTTCCCAAACAGAACCCTCGAATCCATTAAAGGCCAAAGGAGGAAGCAGGCCCATAAGGAAAAAGTCCTCCAGATTATATCTGAAATGGAGAGAGCTGATGAGGCTCAGTGCTGTAACACAGAACAAGACTCGCTACAGCATGAGTCACAAACCGGCCTGCTTACCTCAATACTCGACGATCAGTTGGAGCGAATATGCTCACATTTGCCGGTAGGAAGGAAACAATATCTCTAGAACTAGAGATTTATTTACTACAGACGTTCCCACTGGCGTCGAAAACAAAAAGACCATCAAAGCTGCCTTCAAATCGAACTCAAACCAGGCGGCAAGCTCGGCGTGCCGAGTACGCCATCACACAGCGAGCCTGGAAAAAGAACCCATGCAGATGCCTTAAAACTATCCTTAAAGGTAAATCCTTGTCAACAATACCTGATAAGGATACGATGATTCGATTCTGGCAAACAA
Source organism: Halictus rubicundus (assembly GCF_050948215.1). Lineage (NCBI taxonomy): Eukaryota > Metazoa > Arthropoda > Insecta > Hymenoptera > Halictidae > Halictus > Halictus rubicundus. The sequence goes on from NW_027488566.1 coordinate 520,336, forward strand.
CTATGACGTGTGAGAGCGAGGAATCCCTCGGCATTATACCGAAGAGAACAGTAGTGCCGGAGCTGTGGAATGTAATCGAGCCACATGAAATCCAGAGGGCCTTCCCTGACCTAACCACCAGCCCAGGTCCGGATGGTCTGACGTCAAGACAGCTACGCGCGGTTCCACTTCACATTTTGACGAGAATTTTCAATCGTTTCTTGATGTGTGGAAAACTGCCCGAGCATCTCCTTCATTCAAGAACGACGCTTATACCGAAGAAGAACGGTGCGGTGGACCCTGGCGATTACAGACCGATAACGATCTCTTCGGTAATAACGAGAACCTTCCACCATGAAGGTGGGGCTGCCTCCACCCATGATCGACTACATTATGGACGTGTATCGGAGGAGTACGACACGACTCTCGTGTGGTAATTGGGAGTCAGATCAGATCAATCCCACCTGCGGAGTTAAACAGGGAGACCCCCTGTCTCCATTCATTTTTAATATGATAATGGACAACCTCCTGCGTCTCATTCCATCAGAGATTGGTGCGGACATTGTAGAAGGTCACTTTAACGCATTAGCGTTTGCTGATGACCTGCTATTCATAGCCAGAACACCTAAAGGCCTCCAATTGTTGATCGACGAAGCAACAAACTTCCTGACAAAGTGCGGGCTTAGGATTAACGCTACTAAGTCCTTCACTGTAGCCCTAACGAATGTGCCACATATGAAGAAGGTTGAGGAAAGGAGGGCAAGGTTGCTCCATGAGTCGATTGATGGGAGAGGCTTAAAGGAGTCTCGAAGGGTGCCCCAGCAACATCGGTGGGTTCTGGATGGCAGTAGATTTTTAAGTGGAAAAGATTTCCTCAATGCCACGAAATTAAGAATTAATGCTCTGCCAACGAGGTCCAGGACGGCCAGAGGACAGAGGAAAGACCGCATGTGTCGAGGTGGCTGTAACGCTGTCGAGACGCTAAACCATGTGGTCCAGCAATGTCACCGAACGCACAGAGCTCGAATTGAGCGGCACAACACCATCATTAAATACGTGGAAAGAGCTCTGGCGAAGAAGTTCGATAAGGTCGATAACGAGCCACACTTCGCAACACCAGAAGGGTTAAGAAAACCAGACCTTATTTGCAAGAAGGGTTCTGTGGCAGTTGTCCTGGATGCACAAGTGGTAAGCGAGCATATAGAGACAGATGTGGCACACAAGACCAAAGCCGAGAAGTACAAACCTCTAGAAGCCCTTATCAGGGAGCGGTACGCTGTGCAAAGCGTATCATACACGACAATCACGCTCTCATATCGCGGTATGTGGAACGAAGCATCAGCCAGCTCATTAATCAATATGGGGGTCCTACGAAAATCGGAGCTTAAGATCCTAAGTACACGAGTGCTGATAGGAGGATTGAACGCGTTCTGGCGCTTTAACCGGACAACCATCACCAGGACGGGGATTGGATAGCGGGAGGAATAACCAACTCGGAGCAAAGGGTGCTGCCTGCCATACAGGCATAATAAAGAGGAGTTTTAGTGGGTATATTACCATCAGAGTCCCACACTACCGGCAAACTAACATCGTTGCCGGTATGCATAAAGCATTTCTCCTCTCAAAAAAAAAAAAGGGTGTCTTAGTTAGCAAGCAGCATCCTCTTCGTGGGTCCCGCTACGAGTACTCGCCCGTCTAGACAGGCGGGCGAGGAAACTAATAGCTGCCTCTGCGTTTACAGGCCTTGGGGGTTGCCAGCCCTCTCGGTCTTCTTTAGTCGGCCCAAATAACAGAACAAAGCCTCGGATGAAAAATAGTTCTGTCGATGGGCCCTCAGGTTCAATCGACCCGACTATGGGTGATAATGGTGATCCGGGTGTGTCTGATGTCGCTCCATACCCGTGCAGGGCTCCGGGTTGCTCCAGATCATTTGACAAACTACGTGGCCGTAGTGTCCATGAACAGAGAGTACATAAAAACTGGTACGACCAAAATGCTCTAGAAGGTATGACCGTCCGCAGGGCTCCGTGGTGTGCAGAGGAACGTTCGCTTATGGCGAGACAGGAGGCGCGCCTTACGTTGAATGGCGAGCGCTTCATAAATCAGGCTCTACTGAAGCTCCTCAAGAATCGCTCCCTAGAAGCGATAAAAGGGCAGCGTAAATACCAGAGCTACAAGGAGCTGGTTCAAAAATTCATCAGTGAGATGAACGAGAGTAGCATTGTTGATGCTAATCCCCATGATCAACCCTCAGATGAGGGCTCATCGGGGCATGAAGAGGAGCAGAATGGTCTGATTCGGACGATCCTTGATCTAGGCTCTGAGATGACGCCTCTTGATGGCACTGAATACTCGTCGCAACATCTAAAATATACATATATGGGAGCATATCGAAGCATGGCCTATTGACAGGATCTCCCAGGAACTGGAGATCTATCTACCCGAGATCTTTCCAAAGGCGATCGGTGGAAGAAAAGGGAAGGCTGCGTGTGAGAAGGCTCAAATGAAGATGACCAGGCGACGTGCTCGGCGCATAGAATATGCCCAAACGCAGAGAGCCTGGAATAGGAATCCTTGCAACTGCCTGCGAACAATTCTCAAGGATATGACAACGGAGCATCCACCGCCCCAAGAAGAAATGACTCCCTTTTGGACAACGGTGTTCACAAAAGAAAGTGAGAGAACACCTGGCATTGGACGGATGGAAGATACTGTCGAGGGCCTATGGAGTTGCATAACACCCTCTGAGGTGATGAAAGCGCTGCCAGAGAGAACTACCGCTCCGGGCCCAGATGGCGTGACTGCTCGACAGTTAAGAGCAATGCCTCTAGAGATTTTGACGAGAATACTAAATCTATTTTTGCTGTGCGGAAGACTTCCTAATCACCTGACGGAGTCAAGAACCATTCTGATTCCGAAAAAGGATCAAGCTTCGGCTCGAGGCGACTTCCGGCCCATTACAGTTTCCTCCGTTATTACAAGAACTTTCCATAAAGTCCTGGCAACGCGCCTCGTCAATGGCGTTAAGATCGATGACCGCCAGAAAGCCTTCCTCCCAGTTGATGGTTGTTCCGAAAATATCTTCAATATTTTTGTCAATATTTTAAGCCGCTTTACATCGCATCGGTCGATCTAGCAAAAGCGTTCGACTCCGTGACGCACCACACGATTAGGGACACCCTGACTACCAAAGGCGCTCCTGCTCGACTGGTGCAGTACGTTACCAACGTCTATCAGCGTAGCACAACGAGACTTAGGTGTAGCGGCTGGGAGTCGGACGCTCTTCATCCCACCTGTGGTGTTAAACGGGGAGTCCCGCTATCACCGGTAATATTTAACCTAGTTATAGACAGACTACTCCAGCAAATTCCAAGTGAAGTTGGAGTTGATATAGGCGGAAGGCACTATAACGCCTTAGCCTTCGCTGATGACCTGGTATTTGTGGCCTCGACACAGGAGGGACTGCAACAAACTATTGACCTGGCAAACGTGTACCTGTCGCAATGTGGACTGACAATAAACGCTAGTAAGTCGTTTACAATTGCGATCAGGAATGTTCCACACGTTAAAAAGTCGGTGGTAGACGGAAGGATTAAATTTAGTTGCCTCGGCCATGACCTTCCTGCCCTGAAAAGAGAGGATGAATGGAAGTATTTAGGCGTCCAATTTACACCTGAAGGACGCCTGGCGTCGGATAGAGCAGGAGAGCTACTGAAGCAGGCCATCGATAAGCTTACAAAAGCGCCTCTTAAACCACAGCAACGAACTTTCGCGCTTAGGGTCATGGTACTTCCATCGCTTTACCATCTCCTAATATTAGGAAATGTAACCTTAAGTAAGCTCAGAAGGCTCGATGCTTTGGTGAGAGGTGCAGTGAGAAAATGGTTGGTTTTGCCTAAGGATGTGCTCAACTCGTACATCCACGCCAACGTTAAGGATGGTGGGCTGTCCATTCCATCTTTGAGGTGGTTTATTCCGCTCAAGAGGAGAGAAAGGCTGCTGAAGCTGGGCAAGGGTGACTAGCAGCGATACCCCTATCTCTCTCAGGAAATTGACAGAGCAACCAAACGGTTGACTGATGGACGTATCTCTATAACTGACGCCACAAAACTTAACGAAAGATGGGCGAATCTTCTCCATAAGTCGTGGGATGGCATGGCCCTGAAACAATCGAGAATGGTGCCACAACAGCATCGATGGGTTACTGAAGGTAACCGATTCCTGTCTGGTCGCGACTATATCAACGCTATCAGACTTCGGATCAATGCATTGCCGTCAAAATCTAGGACAACCAGAGGTCGAAGATCTGACCGATTATGCAGAGCAGGATGCCAGGAGGTTGAAACTCTCAACCATATCCTCCAGAGATGCCACAGAGCACACTCTGCGAGAATAGAGAGACATAATCCGGTGGCAGCCTACGTTAAGAGAGCTCTGGGAAAGACCAATGAGGAAGTCCTAGAAGAACCGCACTTCAGAACATCGGAGGGACTCAGGAAGCCTGATATCTTGGGTAAATGTAAACAGGCGGTGATTGTCCTAGATGCACAGGTTGTTGGCGAGCAGGTTGATCTTGATGAAGCGCACCAGAAGAAGATTCGGTATTACCGGGAGCTAGAAGGACAGATCAAGGAGCAGCATAGAGCCACGAAGGTGACATTCTCCTCGATCACACTATCATGCCGAGGAGTGTGGAGCCCTCAGTTAGCAAAACATCTAATTGACCTGAATATTCTGCGGAAGAAAGAGCTGAAGATCATTTCGACCAGAGTACTGATTGGAGGCCTTAGTGTGTTTTGGATGTTCAAACGGATGACGACCCGAAGAATGCCTCGAGATGTGAGGAGTGGCATCGGATAGACCTGTAATTGCCTAAATCACCTAGTAACTAGTGCTGCCTGATAACTCAGGCATAATGAAAGAGGGGTTTTAGTGAGTATATACCAACGAGTCTCACACTACTGGTAAGCTAACATCTTTACCGGTGTGCCTAAAGCATTTCCCCTCTCTAAAAAAAAAAAGAAAAAAAAAATAGCCAAATGCCTCGTCATCTAATTAGTGACGCGCATGAATGGATTAACGAGATTCCCTCTGTCCCTATCTACCCCCCCCCCCCGAATGGAGCGCCACCTTGTCGTGGTGGGGGGGCACTGAGCCCGAATGATCTCTGAAGCTGTGCCGGCGGGGACTTCGGTCCCTGGCAGGTTCTACCTAGCCGGAGTGGTTCAGTGTGACTGGCCCGTCAAAGAGCGCTCCCCTAGCGCCTCGAGCAGCTGCTCGGGGCCCCATACCGTAAACCGGTGGTCATGTTTTACCGGAACGGGGGTCTTGCCTTAATCGGCTGGGCCGCGAGGATGATAACCTCTATAAAAAATCCCTAACCCAAAGCTTAGGTGCGCGGTGAGAGAGTACGCCCTGGTCGATGGCATCAGGGCGTGGCTGGTGGGTGCATCAGCCGCGAGCGCGCCAACCTCTGGACACCTGGCGCCTCCAGTTGAATATAGCCTTGCCTGGGTAGTGGGGGCTCTGCCCAGGTTGACATTATTTCCCGCCGTACTCGTGGGATAGACATGGATAATGGTAACAAACAAAAAAACAAACAAAATAATAAGAAGAAGAATCGGAGGAGGAAGAAGGAGAAGAAGATTGACAACGGCTCTAAGAGGCAGAAGTTGAGTTTGGAGGAGGAAGATAAGAAGGATGGATCGGATAGTGAAGGGTCGATGCACGACAGTGTGCATTCCAGTATGAGTGAGTTGAACGTGGGTGATAGTTTACTGGGAGGTTTAGGAAGAGAGGAAGAGGATTGTATGACTGTTATGAGAAGCATTGGTGAAAAATTAAGTAAATGTGTGTTTTCGGATACAAATCGTGTGTCTAAGAATACCTGTGAACAGATGTTTAACTGTGTGAGTGAATATGAAGAGTGTATGATGAAATTGATTTGTGAGAATGAGAGACTGAAGGGTAGGTTAGAAGAGTGTGAGAAACGTGCGACTGTGCTGGATGAACCTCCTCGAACGTATGCGAGAATGGCTGGCTTAAAAGTAAGGGAAACGCGAAGAATGAGTGTGGATAGTGCGGATAGAGTGGAAGTAATGAAAGATAAAAAGTATGCTGTAGTTATTAGGCCGAAAGACGTCAATGTAAAGATGACTAGCGAGCAGGTTAAGGAAAAAGTTATAAAAGAAGTTAGCACGGTACTGGATGTAAGAGTGAGAGCTGTGAGAAGGATTAGAAGTGGGGGTGTGACAATTGAGACGGCTAGTGAGGAGGAATTGCAGAAGATGAGAGATTGTGCTAAGTTTAATGAGGTGGGTTTAAAAGTTGAATTGCCGAGGAAAATTGGGCCGAAAATAATTGTATATGATGTGCCTAATGATATGATTGGTGAGGATTTTATGAATGAGTTGTATGAAAAGAATCTGAAGGAATGCGTGAGTAGGAATGAATTTGCAGAGCGAGTGAAGATCATAAGTAGAATGAACAAGAAGGATGCGGATGTGGGAAATGTCATAATTGAAATGAATGCGAAAATGAAGAACATGCTTATGAAACAAGGACGCGTGTATGTGAAATGGAGAGCGTGCAAATTTAAAGAATTTGTGAGTGTATTGAGATGCTTTGAGTGTAGTGGATTTGGACACATGGCGAGAGAATGTAAGGAGAAAGAAAATCTGTGTCAGAAATGAGAGTACTCCCGCCCAGAAGTGAGAGCCTTGGTTACACGGGATGGTGATGCGCAATATAGGCCCTTAGGCCCTTAGCCTCTCACCATCCAAGTCACACTACCTACCTCCTCGTGGTTCCTGCCGGGAACATGATTGGCGCATCGGGCATAATGCATTGATAGTGCTAATCATGGCTAAATGTAGCGTGGCGAACACCCTTTCTTAGGAAAGAGGAAAGTAAGGACGTATAAAACATTAACATCAATACCTGGTTTTCCAGTCAACACTATCAAGTGTGAAAGGTGAGTCTTGTGAACTCCGAAATTATGAGCTTAAAAAAAAGAGAAACCACGTATTAATACGTTGATTGATTGACTATTATGCGACTATGGCTTGAATTACGGAACTAGATTTGGATAATATTACTGATCTCTATGCTCGGATACCAATCACTCTAAACGAAAATGGATAATACATCGAATAACAATGATGCCTCGGACACACAACTACCTGGTCCCGGTAGTTGCGTATGTTGGTATGTAAGGTATGTTGTGCCCCATATGCATAAAGGATAATTTACAAATATCGTGTGGAAAACTTAGAGACCTAACGTTACACTTTGATAAACACCATTTAGTGCAAACGTTTATATGGGAGTGCAGAGACTGTGGCAAAAGCTTTGATAAGCCTCATAAATGGTCCTGTCATTACGGTAAATGCAAAGGTGCTGTTAGATTAGAAGCGAAGCCTTTCCAATGTGAGGCTTGCGATATGAGTTTCTCTTCAATTAGGGGATTATCCACCCACGAGAGACTAGTGCACCCAGCAATCAGGAATGAGAAAAGAAAGCAGGCGCTCGTAAGACCTTTGGAGTGCCCAGCGGTTGCAGACGGAAGGTCTGACAGAGGGGTATGGTCTGCGGAAGAAACAAACAAGCTTATCGAGCTAGACGCCCGCTTCCGGCTACATGCATTTCCTAACAAAGAAATAATGAAGTTCCTAACGAATAAGACAGCGAAACAAATTAGCGATAAGCGAGGTTCCCTCAGGAAGAAAGGCGTAATAAAGAACCCTAAAAGCATCCAAACGGAAGATATAGTCGTAGAACTAGATGAAGTGGAAAGCGCAGAAACTAATCCCAATAGATTGGTTGAAGAATTCCAGGATATAAGCGACCAACTTGAATCTGTCAACCCACAGGTAGTTCTTAGGCAAGAGGGCCTCAACAGTGAAGCGCAGGACCCTACCGCCGAAGACATAGATTGGCGGAAAACGATGACGACCGCCATCGAGAGCATCAGTATAAATGATGCTCCTCCTAGTGTTAAAAACTTGCACATAAAGCTTAAAAACATCTGGTTGAATCATAAAGAGGATATTGACAAACTGAAACTAGAAATCGATTCTTACGTGTCGGATACACTAATAACATTCTTACTAGGAAGTGATGAAGCTACCAATAGCAACATGCCGGCTGGTAAGAATGCGAGGAATAATAATAAAAAGAAAAACAACAACAACGAGACATGCAATAACAACAACGATAATAACATAAGCAATAACAACAACAACAATATACGCAATAACAACAATAATAATAATAAAAATAGAAGGATCAGAAACAAAACAAGAATAAATAACAGTAACAACCGGAAAAAGTTTAGATATGCACGTTGTCAAGACTTATATAAAGAATGCCCTAACAAATTAGCGGATATTATTATCAAGGGCGATCACACATTCATCGACCCACCCAGACCACCTCCTATCGCCAGTGAGGTTAAAGAATTATATACAAACCTCTGGGAAACAAACGGCCCGGTACTTCAAGAGAAAACCTTTATACGACAGCCTATATCGATATCGGATATTTTATACCCAATTCTGGCTGGGGAAGTAGACATAAGAATAAAAAAAATGAATAATAAAACTGCCGGCGGCCCGGATAATATACAAAAGAAACACCTAAAAACGCAAGGGATAACGACCGTACTTGCAATGCTATATAACATCCTATGCCTTGTAAATCACTACCCAACTGCATGGAATCAGAATCGTACAACTCTGATCCCTAAAGTGGGAAGTGACCTAGAAAAGGTGGAAAACTGGCGTCCCATAACAATTAGTTCCGCACTGAGCAGAATATTCTCATCAATAATCGACGGCTGTCTCCGAGGGGTAATCGTTCAAAACCTAAGGCAGAAAGGGTTCACTACCGAGAATGGCTGTAAGTATAACACCATGATCCTAAATGAAGCCATCAAGAGGAGTAAGTACCTTGATGGTGGTGTCTTCACAATCCTTGACGTCAGTAAAGCCTTCGATACCCTTCCTCACTCCATGCTGGAACCAAGCCTTCAAAGAAAAGGCATTCCAGATCAAGTCATAAACTTGATTCGGAGCATGTACGCAAATTGCGTTACGTCAATTAAAGCACGTAATAAAATATCAGTTCAGGTCAGGTTACTGAGAGGCGTTAAGCAGGGAGATCCCTTATCGCCCCTACTTTTTAACTTAGGAATGGAACACCTTCTAGAAATGATAGAAGAGGAAACCGAGGGTATCCCAATAAACGAAGATACTAAGTTACCGATTTTAGCATTTGCGGATGATATTGTTATTCTGGGAAATGACCAAAAGGAAGCCCAGAAACAACTGAACATGGTTACCCAATATTTAAATGATCTGGGTATGAAGCTTTCCGCTAAGAAATGTAAGACCTTCCAAATAGTAGCGAAAAAAGACACTTGGTACGTGAAGGACCCGGAACTCAAAGCCGGTACTGAAACCATACCCAAGGTTGATCCAGATGAGGTCTTTAAATACTTGGGCTCCAAAATGGGACCTTCGAAAGGCCTGCACCAAGGTATAATTATACCCGATATAGTTGCAATTATTAAAAGAGTCAGGAAACTTGCACTAAAACCGCAGCAAAAAATAGAATTGATTATTACTTATATACTGCCCAGATTTATATATAGTCACCTGCTGCATCCGCTTGCCGATTGCACATTA
>NW_027488566.1:535000-542500 GCF_050948215.1 Halictus rubicundus
TAAGCTCCAACAGCTTGGACCGAGAATTGATCCCTGTGGGCAGCCTTTAGTTACGACTTTCCGCACTTCTCCGTGATTAGACACTATGGTCACCACACGGTTGGAGAAATAGTCCACCATTAGCCGATAGAGATTGCGTGGACAACCTCGCCTCTTCAGCTCGCTGAGGATGCTCGGCCACCAGACATTGTCAAATGCACCCGAGATGTCGAAGGCGAGCGCCAGGACATACTTATCTTCGCAGCTGGATATCAGACCCCTCAGCTTTACCACGGCATCTTCCGTGGATCGCCCAGGTCTGAATCCGTATTGCCGGTCAGATGCGTATTCCGGGCTTAGGAATACTTTAGCTAATCGCATAGCGATTAGCTTCTCAAGAACTTTGCCTACTACGGATAGTAGGCAAATCGGACGATAGGACTTCACCTCCGTCTCCGGTTTGTCAGGCGCTTTCAGAATAGTTCTGATTGAGCCGACTTTCCACCTGGAGGGGAAGGTCCCGTGCTCGAGGCAACCATTATAGAGCCGAAGCAGCTCGGTGCGAAGTATTCCGACCGAGCATTTTACAAGTTCCGGCTCTATCCGGTCTAAGCCTGGGCATTTTCGTCTCCTCAGACGTTTCACCGCCTCTTCAAGCTCCTTGCTCGTGAAAACTGGATCGTCTTCACTCGCCGGCTCGGTGGTGGCTTCCCGTCTGACTCGCGCTTGTTCTGGAGTGTCGCTCTCGAACGAATCGTCCGGGATTAACGCATCTAGTAGCGCGGACGCGGTGGACTCGAAGTCCACCGTGTGTCCTTGGTCTGTGCGAATGTTGGACATCACTGTTCCAACATTCAGCTTGTCTCGTGTGATCTTGTAAACAAGACCCCGCGGTTCTTTGTTCCCCTGCTCGGTTACAAAGTTTTTCCAACTTTGTATCCTCGCAGCTCGCACGGCAGCCGTGTAGGCTTTTCTCTGCACGAGATACTCAGCCTTCCGTTCTGCCTTCTCGACCTCCGAACATCTCGGGTTTTGGAAGGCGCGTCTACATTTGTAGACCCGCTTCTTCCGTCTCGTCAAATCTGGTGTCCACCATGGGAAAGATTTAGAGTACCACCGCTTGGATCGCATGGAGGATTCGCACGCTTGGATAATCGATTGCTCGACTCCCAGTGCGAGGCGTTCGACCTCCTCTCGGCCGTTAGGCCGGAGGGTTAAGTTCCTCCTGCTTTCCAGCAGCGTTCGTTCGTATCTGGGCCAATTCGCAGTGTACAGGTTGAACCGCACCAATTGGCCCCGGTTCTCCCTTTCTACTGCGAACTGCAACGAAAACTCAATGACTCGGTGGTCACTGGATGTTAGGTCTTGGACCTTCCAGTCTCGCACTTTGTCGGACATGTCGCTAGTCACTAATGTGACATCGATATAGGACTCTCCCAGTGAGCTGGACTACGTGGGTATACTACCAGCTTCGTTCAAAATAACTAAGTCGTGTCGGGCCATGAACTCTTCGAGCTTTCGGCCTCTCGCGTCTGTCTTCGAATTCCCCCAAAGGGTAGATTTTCCGTTGACGTCGGCTGCAATCACGACTCGGTTATGGTTTAGCGCCGCAAGCACATTCTCGCCAGACTTGGTTCAATGTCCTCCGAACATTGAAAGTACTGGCTGACTAGGTAGACGTTTCCGAAATTGCCTTTAACGCTTACACAGGAGAGATGCGTGTCGCACAGATGCATGAGTTTGACCGCGGTTAGACCCCGGTCTATGACAACTGTTGCCGCCATAGGTTGGTCTCCTTCCGTGTACACTCCCGCTGAGGCCAGTCCGGGCAATTTGCCCCGCCAGCTGTACGGCTCTTGCGCTAGTAACACATCGGGTCTCCTGGTATGCAGCAAAGATATGATTTCATCGGTCACGACCCGAGAGCGCTGCATATTATGCTGCACAACTCGAATCTGCCTATGAGATCGTCTATCTTCGGTGTGTCTAACCATAATTGGTTCGAGCTACTACTTGCTGTAACGCGACCTGATAGGACTCGCACAGCTTGACTCTCGACTTATGATCGTGCGGCTTGCCTCGATTCTTACAATTAGAGCAGACGGGTCCGCTCTTCTTGTTCTTGCACGAGGCAAAGGTATGCCCCGAATGGGCGCAGTGACCGCATACATCTTCTTTGTGCTTGCATCGTTTGGCCGTGTGGCCGAACTTCTGGCACTTGAAGCACCGAGTTACCGAGACGTAGTCCTGTACACGACAGCACGACCAGCCCATGTATACTCGGCCTTCCCCACTTTTCAGCCGCCGGCGAACCTGCGGACTGACTTCGATGACCCAGTTGGCCGCCTCCCTGCCCTTGGGACCGACTTGAAAGCCGACCTTCAGGTTAGAGGCAAACTCTTTCTGGGTCATCTCTGGAAGGTTTTGCTTCCAGAGACTGGAAGCAACCTCGTCTCTCGTCAACTGTCGAGGAACGTCGTACACGATGAGTGACGGGTTCCTCTTGGTTGGCAGAGAGACAGAGAGTCCTGCATCTTTCAGGCTGCTACTCCACGTAAAGGCCTGAAGATCCTCACTGCGTTCAGTCTCGACGACTATGCCACCGGAGTGGATGCGTCGAACCGACTTCACGCGGATCTTCTCCTTGTTGGGTTTCACCAAAGAGAGGACAGTACGCTTGGTCGCTTCGTTGTCCTGCTTCTTGCCCTTCGGCGGGAAGATCTTCACCACATGCTGTGGTGGCTTCACCGCGTCTTGGGAAACCTTTTTGCATTCGACCTTTACCTTGTCGGCGTAGATCGATTGCACGCGCTTACCAGCTTGACTGGTCGGCATTAACCGCGGGGCAGTCAGCGACACAGTCTTTGCACTCACCGCAGTACGAGCCTTCTCTGCTCTTGCCGCTACGAGCTGCCCTTCGAGGTAGCCATTCCGAAGAATGAGCTCCATCACCAGCTCGTTGAGTGCGTTCGCTTGTTCGATAATCTCGTTAGCCGTGATCTTTGCGAGTCGCGATTTCCCGCGCACGCAGATCTTCGTAACTTCGGAGACTTTTTGAAAGGCCTCTTCTCTTATGAGATCGAGGCTCCTTTCTTTGGGCCCAGAAGCCGCCTCCTTCGGCTTCTTTCGCTTCTTCTTTTTCTTCCCCGTGCCTAGTGCTGGCTTGGGGTCGAATTTGTCTTTTTTCGGAGGGAACCGGTTCCTTATCCCCTCCTTGAATATGGTCATCTTCGGGCACTGGGTTATCATCCCCGTCGAGCACCGTGCCATCTTTGTCAGAGACAAGGTTAGCACCTTGCCCCTGACCTTTCGGGCTCTTCCCGGACGATGAGGAAGTGCCTTTCTTTTTTGGCGACTTGGTCGCTTTCTTTTTTGGTTTCGGTTCCGGTTTTGGTTTTGGCTTAGGTACATCCTCTTCCTTCCCATCAGCCTCGACCTCGACAATCACCGGCAAAAGTGCATCGCACCTTATGAGGGGCACGCAGGGTGTCAAAACGATTACATCGTTATCTCCCACGGCCCTCTCGATTTTGGTTGCGGTGGCTTCACCCCCAGCAGTGCCGGGCGCTGGACCCACCGTCTTGACTCGCTTTGTTTTCTTTTTAATACCCATATGATATTGTGAAATGTTCATTCCGCTGCGCGTCCCGGCCTCCTCGGACCCTCAAATGGAACCTGCATCCCGCTAGGTTAGGACATCACCCGGAATATAGTCCGCGGATATTGGTGCCGATTACTCGAACACCATCCACTTCCTCGCTCAAACGGAACACCACTCGCTAGTAGCTCATGATATTCCAAGCCGATTGACTAAGCATAGGGTTACTTTATCTCGCTTAGCCGCCCATCTGGTCGAAGCAGATGGCCAAAGGTACGTGTTGGCGACGTCTCTCCCGCAGGAGAGGGCCCCCTCAGATCCCAGGATCCTCTTTTCCGACGACAAGGGTCGCCACGCACGGCAAACACGTGGGAGACGTGGACTTTGAGTGGTTGTCTCCTCAACTCCACTGCGCTTCGTTTTGTTCGCTCGACTCCGAAGAGCCTGCCATCAAGCGGGACCAGGTGGAGGCACAAGCGCAGCTAGGACACATAGTGTCCCTTTACAGCTTCGGCTTCTCCGAGGAAAAGAGCTCATCCCTTAGCAAATCCTCCCGGACACGTATTGCTTTACTTGTAGCGGCATTTTTCTTGCTGGGGCCGTGTCCCTCAGCGGCTGAAGGTTGGCAGTAATGATTCCTTCAGCCTTTCTCCACAATATACGCATTGCCGCTACGCTGGTTCGCTTAGATGAGTGCGTAACCAGTCTCGACCGGGCTTTGCCGGTCGTACTCACTTTTATGTCATAGGCACCGCACCATAGCAGCTCTGTTAGTGCAATACGGTCTGTTTGGACTGCCAGAGGCGCTCCTATCGAGCCGTGAGAGAGCCAAAAAGCTGTCCCCGCCAAAGATAGAGACAGTTTATTGTCTACATAGAGAGCTTTTGGAGCCACGCTCGCTCTTGCCGTACCGAAGTCGCTCTAGGCGTCTTATACCGGCGATGTTGGGTTCTAGCCATTGGAAATAGCTGCGAAGGGTCCGTAAGTCCGTAGGTGTTGTGGACTAACTTGGAAAAACCCCTCGTTCACCATTTAAGGATCATCACAAGGGTAGACCGTCCCGTACGGGAAGTAACTCGCTTAGCCGCTACCGTGCCAGCTTGCGCCGACACAGGAGCGTTACCAGCGGGGGCCACGAGGAGACGGAGTTACCAGCTTAGCGCTTCGGTCTCTAGCAGGTTTCGGCAACGGTGTGGTAGCCGTTCTCGTGCCTATTACACCCTACGATCTTGAATACCCGGTTGTTGGGGTATTACCTGCGACAGATCGTCAGGGTTATTAATGCCTTTCTCTCAATGTGCCATTTTTCTCATTGCCAAAGTCTATTCTACTGAGGCTCAGTTCTATGGCGTGTTTGTACGCCGCACAACTCTTATCTCTGAGCCCATGGTGGGCTGGTCTGCCAGCACGCTTGCAGTTAATGCAAGTAGGTTTCTCTTCTTTTGACGGACATTTGTCATATGTATGCCCGTCCTTACCGCAGTGCCCGCACGTGTCGGTTTTCGCTCTGCAATGCTTAGCCACGTGCCCAAATGACTGGCATTTGAAGCAACGTGTTGCAGTTATATAGTCCTTGAGCCCGTAGGCGTGAAACCCTATAAATACCCGGTTCCTGCTCAGCAGGATTTTCCGGGTCTTTGGAGAGACCTCTGCCACCCAGTTGGTGACCTCTCTGTCCTTCTTTCCTGTTTTGAAGAGGAGTTTGAACTCCTCTTCTAATTCCTCCTCCGAGTTCAACTTGAGGTTCTGCTTGAGGATTGCCAGTTGGAGTTCCTCCTCTGATGTCTCAGAGGGGACTCCAAATATGATTATCTTTGGCCTCCTCTTTCGAAGGGGACCAATATCCACTTTCTCTCTTAGATCTCTGTTGCTAAACACTTGCTCAAGGTCCTTAGCCGTCTCGGTTTCCATAAGAATACTGGAGTTCCTGAGTTTCCTCAGGTTCCGGATTCGTATCTTCTATTCTGTCGGATTGATACAATCCGACAGTACTCTCTTTGTTTCCTCGCTGCTTTTGATTTGACTACCCTTTACAGGGTAGATGGCAGCTGCTGGTTTAGACTCCTTTACGGCAGTCTTCTTGGCCACTTGTCTGGTTGACTTGTTAGCTTTTATGATATCTGAATAGAGCAGCGGTTTGGAGGGTTGAACCTCTTGGTCGCGGCTTCTTTCAGACATGAGACTATCTAGCTTGGCCGATAGCTCGTTTAGTTTTTCCTCGACGGATGGCTCTTCCTGTCGATCTTGTTTTGCATTGAGTTTTGCCTTGAGATCTTTGATCTCATTAACTAGTTCCATGCGGAACCTGCATCCTTCCATTGCCTCTTCCTCCTGCTCCTTGATCATGGTGTCAAGGAGCTCTTCACCTTCCCTTAATTTGGATTGCTCAAGTCCTAGGGACCTGAGAAACCTTCTTAGTTTCTTTGAGCTGCTCAACACCTTTGTTAGCACTAGGCCCTCTGGTCTCGGAGGCAGCTCGACTTCGTCGTCGCCGTCCAGCACTTCGTTATCAGACTCTTTGAACCATTTTGTCTTATGCGATTCATCACATGAGTCGCTAGAGGTTGCCAAATCCTTTATCCTCTTCGTTCCCTTCATCTTCCTGAGTAGTGTCTTCAGGTCGATCTCATCGGAACATAGTTCCGAGTGAGAATCGCCTGAGTCTATAATGTCCTCCCAGGCTCTAGCATCGTCCCTGTGTGCCTGGGTCTTTTCCTTTTCCGCCATCTCCTTCCCTCCTCCTTTTCTTCCCTTCTTTCCTCCTTCCCTTTTCGTTTTGTTTTTAGTTATTAAAGTTTTGTCCATGATTGTTCCCACGAGTCGGGACGAAAAACGGTCGCTCCCCGGGTGACGCCCTTTCCGGGGAGAAGGCTTTTTCGCTCAGGTTTCGCCTGGTATCCTGAGGTTAGCGCTAATGGCCGGTGGACCCACCGACCGCCCGTGTAAAACACGGGACCTCTCTCGCCGCGTTCTCAGCTTAGAGGTTAAGGGTTTGTTCAAGGGGTTCGCCTCCCCGTTGGGCCGACCGGCTAAGGTAAGCCCCCCGTTTCTCCCGTTCTGCAACATACCACCGGGTGTATCCGGTGGGTCGTCGCGGCAGAGGGGAGTCTTCCGGGTGAGAGCCGCGGTTATCGCGAACGATAACACACGCATGGGCTCCCTGAGAGTCGCGGTCATCGCAAGGCGATGACTCCGCAAGAGCTCTCTTCCCAGAGCTGCGGTTGTCGCAGGGCGAGAACTCTCGCAGGAACTCTCTTACCAGAGCCCCGTTAGTCACCCGAAGATGTCCAGGTCCTACCACGTGAAGGAGGGGTTTGTGCGTCAGGGTTATACCATGATATTAGTCCCTGACGCTTATAAGACGGGACGCTTATAACAGGGATACACTACCTAACAATACGGAGCATCATTTGCAACCGCCGTTTACCCGTGCATTTTGTAGAACAGAATGTAGAACGTTCGGTTGTCACCCTACTCAAGTCCATTATTTGCTAATAACTCGGTAAATAATAATTGTAGTGAGTTTGGTGTTATGATATATATTGTTAGAAACCGTCTATATTACAGTGATATCTCGTCTGGGACCGATACGTAAAAATTTTCCTCTTATTTGTGGGACATAGAAAAATTTTCAAAGTTCGGTGAATTATGAAAAGCTGGTTATTTTGTGTAAAATAACATAAAAATGTTAAAATTTATTATATTTTGTGAAAAAAATTTCATACTTTTTTCGCTCTAAGTTCCAACAGCCCCGCCGGGAGGTCTGTTGCCGCGGCGGTTTGCGGCCATAAGCACGCGTGCTATTGACCGCGCGGCGCCGGCGTCCCGGCCGGCCGTTCGGTATCTATAAGTGAGTCGACGGTTCGGTCGAGTCGGTCGGTGCAGCGCGCGTCTGTGGCTATTCTACGATCTCGGTCGAGAAG
>NW_027488566.1:2182500-2195000 GCF_050948215.1 Halictus rubicundus
TACAGAGACGACCCCACTGTCAAGCATATAAACAAACTCATCGCACAATGCCTTCCGGGCAAGACGATGAGGCAGATCTCCGATAAAAGGCGGGGGTTAATTAGAGATGTGGAGTACGTCGATAACGGGTTGCAGACTCACTCCCCACAGCAATCGGATGAGGCATTAGAGAGACAGTTCTTGGAAGCTTGGGCTGCAACTGGGGCACCAATTTCGCCGGAGCGGATGCTAGGGAGTCGTCAGGCTGATATTGACCTATTATATAAAGCAGCGCTCCAAGATGCAATTTCTTCCATAGAGTGCCCTGTAGCGTGGGCTGCCATATTGGATAATATTAAAGAATTTGCTGGCTCTAACCAGCATGTGGGAGACATAATGGACGCTATATTGGAGGAAGTAACGTCCAAGCTATTAGCTAGCAAACCCGCGGAGGGGCCTAGACGCGGTGACCCGAGGAATGGGCGTTCTGAAAGAGCCCCGGAACGCAATAACAGTCGTCCGCTAGGAGAAAGGGCTAAACTGAGGCAATCTCAATTCGTAAAATGTCAGAGCCTATACGAGAAGTGCCCTAAGCGATTAGCAGACATGATTGTGAGTAATGATCTCACGCTGTTTGAGGCCACTCTCCCTCCACCAAAAGCAGACGTTGAGCGTGTATATGGAGACCTGTGGAGCCAGCCTGGACCTGAGCTTGGAGAGCTTTATGCCAGCCAACAGGCGGTAGATACCGTCGGAGTAAAAGATGTTTTTAGGCCCTTCACCATCACTGACGTGAGTCTTAGAATAACCAAAATAGCAAGCTCCTCCGCACCTGGGCTGGACGGAATAAAGAAGAAACATCTAGCTGTGGCCGGTACCAGCGCGGTACTAGCAGCGTATTTTAATTTATTAATTTTGAAAGATTACTATCCTACAATGTGGCGGCGCAATAGAACAGTGCTAATACCCAAGCCAGGAAAAGATAAAAAGGATGTTAAAAACTGGCGTCCGCTAACCATAAGTTCCCTATTGGCTCGAATCTTCTCGGGACTAATGGACGCACGGCTTAGATCCTTCGTCGTGCAGCACCCTAGGCAAAAGGGTTTTGCTCCGGTCAATGGATGTTTTGCTAATGTAACCGCATTTGATGCTGCCATCGAAGCAGCTAAGATGAATAGCGGTGTATGCGTTGTGACGGATATTGAAAAGGCCTTTGATACCGTACCGCACGCTGCCATAAAACTAGCACTACTGCGGAAAGGACTACCATCCCCAGTAGTCTCTTATATATGCAATATGCAGACAAACTGCACAACGGTAATTAAAACCAAGGATGGTGATACAGCCATCGAAATGCGGAGGGGGGTAAAACAAGGCGACCCCCTGTCGCCACTATTGTTTAATCTATGTATAGAGCCACTCTTAGCCATGTTAAACGATACGACCGAGGGTATCGAGGTGGGTCTAGTTAAAATATCTGCACTAGTGTTTGCAGATGATTTAGTCACACTAGCAGCCGATAAAACGACCGCGCAAAGGCAGCTCGAACTTATTAACAGTTACTTGAGCAAGATGGGAATGAAGCTTGCTGTAAGCAAGTGTTCTGCCTTCCATATTGAGGCTGGCAATAAAACGTGGTGCATTAAAAATCCTGATTTAAAACTAGAAGACGAATGTGTTAGAGCCGTCCAACCGGGCGAGGCCTTTTCTTACCTTGGCACCAAAATGGGCCCATGGCAGGGTTTGCTGAGTGGTTTCGAGCATCAAGCCTTCGAGGACATGATACGCAGGCTCCGGAAACTGCCGCTTAGACCCATGCAAAAGATTGAGATGCTCCGGACATATCTTATTCCTAGATATATGTACTGTCTGATCGTTAAGCCACCGTGTCTTGGCGTACTAAGAATGATAGACACGACGATACGTGCGCAAGTAAAAGAGATCCTGCACATAAGTCAGTCAGTGACCACAAACTTCTTGTATACGCCCACGAAATCTGGCGGACTAGGTATACATGAAATTGAGAAGCAGGTACTAATAGCAGCCCTGCGTAATGGCCTCAAGGCATTAGACTGCACGGACCGTGTGATGCTGGAGGTGATGCAGCGTGAGTCGGTGGAAAATAACCTCAAAAAATATGCTGCCGCCCTAAGACTAAATTGGCCAGTGAGTCTGGACGACGTCGATCGCCATAAAGCCAGGCTTAAAAAGAATAGATTGACTGAATGGGCGAAAGACCCTGCACAAGGGCAGGGAGTCATGGAATTCCAAGACGACCCAATAAGTAACGTGTGGCTACGACGATGCAATATGCTTCTTCCATCCAGAATAGCTGATGCCATTAGGCTTCGTACCAATACGGCGGGTAACAGAACGACATTGAGCCGCTTTACGCCCAATCAAGATACGACTTGTCGGCGATGTGGCGAGGGGAGAGAAACCCTAGGCCACATCCTAGGGCTCTGCATAGCGACAAAGCGCTCACGTATCCAAAGGCATAACGAGATTAAAAATCTCATAAGTGACCGTTTAAGCACAAAATATGAGGTGCTAGACGAACCAACGTTTAGATGCGCTACAGAAATGTTCAAGCCTGACCTCGTCGTTAATGCGAATGAGGAAGGGGCTCTCATACTCGATGTTACAGTCCGGTATGAGAAAGGACATTTCCTTAAACAAGCGCATGATGAAAAAGTTGAGAAATATGCGAGAATTATGCCAGTCGTAAGAGAAGCACTAAATGTAAGCAAAGCACGAGTTGTACCAATAGTAGTTGGGTCAAGAGGAGCGTTGCCCGCCACGACTAAGCGTGAGTTGACGAAACTAGGCATACAGCGAAAAGACTGGATTACCATATCTATGATAGCTCTCCGAAGCTCGATAGAGATGTATAACAAGTTCATAGACTACGGGAACACGTGACCAGCAATTCTGAGCATTTGAACGTTTTAGTGTGACAGTACATTTTATACTATTTTTTATTTCATTTATTTTATTTTATACATAGACAGCTTTATCCTCTGCAGCGACTATTTGTGCATAAACACAAACGTAAGTGTTTAATTTAACTTACTAGTTACTGACCTAGTAACAATTCAGATATTAATCATCGACCTAGTAACAATTGTATATATATGACTGCATGTCAAATTAATTATATTTTATTCCTATTTTCTAACTAAATTTTTTTTTTTTTTTTTCAAATTTTATTCAAATATTTTTTTATTTTTTTAAGTTTTACTCATTATTTCCCTTTTTTTTATATAGCGCAATTTTAAACTAAATTTCAATTTAATCGTAATTAACAATGCCAAGTACGGGGCTATGCCGTGCGCAGACCGCACACAATTAACAGTGAGCGCAAGATACTAGCCAAATGCCTCGTCATCTAATTAGTGACGCGCATGAATGGATTAACGAGATTCCCTCTGTCCCTATCTACTGGGTCTTATAAGCGTCAGGGACTTATATCATGGTATAACCCTGACGCACCAACCCTCCTTCACGTGGTAGGACCTGGACACCTTCGGGTGACTAACGGGGCTCTGGTAAGAGAGTTCCTGCGAGAGTTCTCGCCATGCGACAACCGCAGCTCTGGGAAGAGAGCTCTTGCGGAGTTGTCGCATGGCGGGGACCGCGGCTCTCAGAGAGCTCTGCGTGAGTTGTCGCTCTGCGACAACCGCGGCTCTCTCATTAAGAGAGTTCTGGCGGAGTCATCGCTTTTGCGATGACCGCGGCTCTCAGGGAGCCCATGCGTGTGTTATCGTTCGCGATAACCGCGGCTCTCACCCGGAAGACTCCCCTCTGCCGCGACGACCCACCGGATACATCCGGTGGTATGTTGCAGAACGGGAGAAACGGAGGGCTTACCTTAACCGGTCGGCCTAACGGGGAGGCGAACCCCTTGAACAAACCCTTAACCTCTAAGCTGAGAACGCGGCGAAAGAGGTCCCGTGTTTACACGGGCGGTCGGTGGGTCCATCGACCATTAGCGCAAACCTCAGGATACCAGGCGAAACCTGAGCGTAAAAGCCTTCTCCCCGGAAAGGGCGTAACCCGGGGAGCGACCGTCTTTCGTCCCTACTCGTGGGAACAATTATGAACTCAATTACTAAAACACAAAACAAAACGAAGAAGACGGGAGGCAAGAAAGGAAAGAAAGGAGGAAAGAAGACGGAGGTGAAAAAGGAAACGACCCAGGCACAAGGGGACACAGCTAGTGCCTGGGAAGACGAAATGGACTCATGCGAGTCAGACTCCGAAGTGGGATTCGAGGATTTTGCGTGGGGACTTCTTCCCCCAAATAGAAAAAGGAAAAACAAGAACTCAGGAAACTCAGGTGACTCGTGTGACGAGTCACAACTGAGACAATTGAAAGAGGTTAAGATTGAGCTGGAGAGGTTCGATGGCATGCCATTGAACGCGGAAGAACGCCTCAGAAGTTTCCTCAGGAGACTCACAGAGCCCCAACGAAGCACAGGCGAAGAACTCCTCGACACCCTACTCAGGGAACATGAGGAGACAGAAACGGAAGCCAGAGAGTTCAGAATTGAACTCGGCAGAGACAACAAAGCTTTAAGAGTAAAATTAGACGCACTAAGGGAGCAGCGCTCCGTGCAAGACACCGTTATCGAAAAGATAACGGAAAAGCTGAACGAGTTATCAGCGAAAATAGACAGGCTTTCCTCCGAGAGGAGCAGTGCTCAAGAGGCCCCGTCCTCTAAGCCGCTCCTGTACTCGGACATCATAAAGGCAAATAGAGCAACAAAGCAAGTGGCCAAACGGACCCCCGTAGCTAAGTCCAAGCCAGCTGCAGCCATCTACCCGGTAAAGGGTAGCAAAATTAAGACCAGCGATGAAACCAAGAAGGTCCTGTCGGATTGTATCAATCCGACAGAACAGAAGATCAGAATCCGGAACCTGAGGAAACTCGGGAACTCCGGCATTCTTATAGAGACAGAAACAGCTGAGGACCTTGAGCAAGTCCTCAGCAACGAGAAACTACAAAAGGTAGTAGACATTGGTCCCCTCCCCAAGAGGAGACCAAAAATCATAATATTTGGAATCCCCTCGGAGACATCCGAGGAGGAAATCCAAAAAGCAATCCAGAATCAGAACCTGGAACTTGACTCGAAGGCAAAATTAGAAGAGGAGTTTAAACTCCTCTTCAAAACAGGCAAAAAGGACTGCGAAACAACCAATTTGGTGGCGGAAGTGTCAACGAAGACCCGGAAAATCCTGCTGGACAGGAACCGGGTCTTTATAGGGTTCCAAGCCTACGGGCTAAAAGATTATATAGCTGCAACAAGGTGTTTCAAATGCCAGTCATTTGGACACGTTGCAAAACATTGCAGAGCAAAGATCGACACGTGCGGGCACTGCGGCAAAGACGGGCATAATTATGACAAATGCCCGTCCAAACAAGAGAAGCCTACTTGCATTAACTGCAAGAGAGCAGGAAGACCAGCCAATCACGGGCTGAGAGAAAAGAGCTGTCCGGCGTTTAAACACGCTATGGAACTATGCCTTAGCAGAATAGACTTCGGCACATAGGAAACAGGCAAAAACAACCCTGACGATCCTTCGCAGGTAATACCTCAACAACTGGGTATTCGGGATCGTAGGGTGAAATAGTCATGAGAACGGCTACCACACCGTTGACGAAACCTGCTAGAGACCGAGCGCTAAGCTGGTAACTCCGCCTCCTCGTGGCCCCCGCTGGTAACGCTCCTGGGTCGGCGCAAGTCGATTCGGTAGCGGCTAAGCGAGTTACTTCCCGTACGGGACGGTCTACCTTTGTGATGATCCTTAATTGGTGAACGAGGGGTTTTTCCAATGCCCAAGTCCACAACACCTACGGGCTGTTTCCTTTGCAACTGATGGAGCTGGGGGTAGAGAGCCTAACATGAACGGCTGACTTTTCCGGTATGGGGCGAATCCTCGAGGTACGGAACTCCCCTCACGGGGGGTAGTCAATACTACATGTCCCTATCTACTCAGTCTCTACCGACCGCCCGAAGTGAACGGACGTGCGCCGCTCCGCTCCGTGCCCAGGTATAAGACTACCTGCCCGCCGCCACCTTGTGCCGCACATCTGCCACGTACGCGACGCGTCCGAACGTGAATACGAATTCCTTTGTGAATCCTGTGCGAACTCAGTGCTTTCCTTCTAATATTTTTGCAAAATCGTGGACTTTTCTTATAAGCAATCGAGCAAAAATTAGAAATATTGCAGCCTCCTGCAACCGAGCGTCGAAAAATTGTACGAACATAGAGTGAAACGTGAACTTTTATAGGAGATCGTGAGCTCAAATCTAGTGAAAATAAAGCAGCCTGCAGCCCGAGAGTGACAGCTGCCCCTCCTGATCACCGTGCAGTTGCAGTCAAACGCGCCATGAGCGCACCGCCGTCCATCAAAATGAGCGACAACGACGAGGACTTCATCTTCCCACGACCGGAGAGGAAGAAGAAAAAGAGGAAAAAGAAGCACGAGGATGCAGACCCCTCCAAACGGACGAGAATCCAAAAAAAATCTGACGATGCTGACTCGTCGGACTGCCCCAGCACGGCAACTGACGCCTGCAGCAAAGTCAGCGGCCCCAGCACAAGGAAGCTCATAAATGTAAGTAAAGTGCATGTCACCCCTGCTCCCAACAATACCCAAGTGCCGAAAAGACCTTCGACATCCAACTGCGTCCGTGAAGCTTCTAACCTCGCGGCAGAAATCCTGAACATCTGCCTCGAAGAAAGGAACAAAATCGGCAAAATACAGATCACCGCAATAATGGAACGCGTCTCAGATCTGAATCGCATCGTCGCGAGTCTGGCCCTTGAGAATAATTTCTTGGCCGGTTCCCTTGAGGCTTACAAAACGCTTCAAACGCGCAGTGCCCAGAATCCCCGCGTTCCTCCCCCCAACCCCGCGAACGCTGCCTCTTCTGCCCCCGTTACTTCTTACGCCAGCATTGCTGGCAAAAATTCCCAAGTGAAGCGGCGTACCGACGCCACTAGCTTGGAAATTTCCAACAACTTGGGAATTCCCACCGGCTTGGGAAATTCCCAGGTACCGCGTACCTCTCCCCGCGTGAATGCGGTCCCCGCCCCTCCGCAACCGCTGCTAGCGCCTAACGGCGTAATCCCTCTACCCAAGCCCCGACTCGCGCAGCAGGTCATAACTGCTGCAGAGTCCATGCCGCCCAAGCACCAGGTCATCGTGACCCCCATAAATCCCGTTGCCGGAGACTCCACAGCCGTTAAGCGGCTTATCTTTAACAATGTGGATCTACGAAAAGCCCAGGTTGGGATTAGCTCGGTTCGCCCCACCCGGGATGGTGGTTTTATTATCGAGACCCCCAATGCTAAAGACCTCAAATTATTCACCGAGCATGACGGTCTCCGTAAAGCCGGTTTCAATATCGCGTCCCCCAAATCCGAGCTCCCCAGGATTATCGTTTACGATATCCCTAAAGAGCTCGAAGCCGATGAAATCGCGGAACATATCCGGGCCCAGAATATCCACTCCTCCCCTATCACCGACAAAGCCACGTTGCGTCCCCTCTTCAAGGTAGGACGCAAAGATAAAGAAGGAAACGACTGGGTAGTCGAAGTATCCAGTTGTATCCGCGAAACCCTCCTCCCCAAAGAGAAAATATATGTCTCCTACTCTAACTGCCGAGTGGCTGACTATCTAGTCGCCACTCGTTGCTTCAAATGTCAAAAATATGGCCATGTAGATAAATATTGTAAAAGCACAGAAATAGTGTGCGCCTTCTGCGCCAAAACCGGGCACTCCACAAAGGAATGCCCCAACAAAGAAACCAGTCCCTCCTGCGCGAACTGCCGAGCCCGTAAGCTCCCCCATAACCACTCGGCAGGTAATAAAAACTGTCCCTCGCGTTCGGCCGCCTTAATACAAAAGGCAACCCGGATTAACTATTCATGAATAGTTATTCCCTCCGTTCCGGTCCGCGTCCCCCACCCGTAACCCCAACCCAACCATCAACCGCTCCGACAGACACGCACACTGCAGAGTGCATCCAGTGCATCCCATTATTAAAAATTGCGCAGATTAACATGCGGCGATCCCGGATAGTGGCATCTGAGATGTCTCACATGCTTAACTCCGGAGAAGTTGACGTTATTCTAGCGCAAGAACCATACAATATCGGTGGAACAATCACGGGATTTGGTCCTCAGAATATCGCGATTATCGGTGCCCCGCGTGGCGGAGGTTCCCAAGCCGCGATAATCACTAAGGGCTCCACCTTCACAATTCTCAAGCTCGCACATCTCTCCGACTCGCATACCGTCGCCGCTGAAATCTCAGGTCCCTTCGGACACCTCTACCTCGTCAGTAGTTATTTTCAATACTCTGACTCCATAGAAACCGGAATCGCGACTGTTCAGAAAGTCCTTGATGCCTTGCACGATAAGCCAATAATCCTGGCCATCGACACTAACGCTAGGTCCCCTCTGTGGGATGATCTGCCCTGGTTCATCCCGAAAAATAGTACCCATAGGTCAAATATCCGTGGCCGTGCCCTCGAACTCTTCATCTCCCAAAACAACCTGAAAATCATAAACACTCCCGGACAACCCCCCACCTTCCGTAATCACAAGGGTGAGTCTAACATAGACGTCACCCTCAGAACCCCTGAAACCGAACACCTATCCTTCTCCTGGAAGGTCCTGGACGGTAGGACTTCCAGTGACCATAACGTAATCTTCATTGAAATATCCGGTCCACCCCCTGAGAATATCGCCTGCACCACTTCCATGCTCCCCGCCCAGGGCAGATTTGCATGCCACAGAGCCAACTGGGACAGATTCATCTCAGAATACACACGACTTCTCCCCGAGAATGCCCCCACATTAGAATTCACGTGCCGCGAAGACGTCCAAAGGGCCATTACTCACCTGGAGAGCGTCATCTTGACTGCGTCAACGATGTCGATCCCCAGGAAAAAATGGTACCCCAGAGCCGTTCCCGGATGGACGGTCGAACTCACGCGATCAAAAAGAAACGCCTACCGCCTCCGACGTGCTTTCCAACGCGAGAAAGATCCGGCCCGTAAAGAAGAAAAACGCCGCGCATACTCGCAGGCCCACAAAATGTACAGAAGACTCTTCCGCAACTCCGCTAGGAGCGGCTGGAGGGAATTCGTCACACGAATGGGCCTCGTAAATCCCTGGTCTGTGCCATACAGAGCCGTCTTCGGGAAAAATATCCCCCCGCCGTTACTTTCATCAGTTCTCCTGAACGACCGCCATACCGACAATTGGAAAGAAAGCGCAAGCGCGCTACTTGCAGCCCTCAGCCCAGACGACTCAGATCCCGACAGTGAGTCGCACGCCATAACGCGCCGTAACTTCAACATCGCGATAGACACTAACGACGCCCCTGACTTCGATATCCGTGAACTGGGTGTAATTATTAACAAACTCGGCAACAACCGCTCCCCGGGACCCGACGGTATCGAAGTACCCGTCCTAAAAAAGGCCTTCAGCCTATCGCCCAACGTGTTCCTAAAAATATTCAATGGTTGCCTGAAGTTCGGCCTCTTCTCATCAACATGGAAAACAGGCAAAATTAGGGCCATCCTCAAGGCCCCTGATAAACCTGAGACCATGCCCTCCTCTTATCGACCTATATGCCTTCTGCCCGTGCTCGGTAAGGTCATGGAGAAACTTATCGTGTGCAGCATCAGGGATACAATATATTCCCCAACATTTGCCTCCGAATCACAGTACGGTTTCAAGCACCGTTGCGGAACGGACGACGCACTCCATAGACTTCAGGAGATCGCACACTCCGTAAGAACAAAGCACGCGATCGCGCTCTCCTTCGACATCAAGGGCGCCTTCGACAACGTATGGTGGCCCGCCGTAACGGCTGAATTACGCAACCGCGGATGCCCCAAGAACATCTATAACGTAATCCTGGATTATTTCAAAGACCGACAAGTAATCCTTACATCCGAGTACACCACAGTCTCCAAAACCGTCACCAAAGGATGCCCGCAAGGGTCGGTATTCGGACCCTCCATTTGGAATATCCTCTTTGACACCCTACTACGCGAAATAACTACAATAGAGCGCACCCACACCGTGGCTTACGCCGATGACCTACTGGTCGTCGTCGAAGGGAACTCCCGAAGCTCCATAGAAGCGACGGCCAGGGTGGTTGCCGGCGTGATCCGGGGCTGGTGCCAACAATGCAAGCTCTCTCTATCCCCGCATAAAACCACGATGCTTCGCGTGAGCGGAACATTAAATCTCCTTAGACCTCCCTACATATCAATAGATAATACTCGGCTTCGCTTCGCGAAAAGCCTTAGATATCTGGGCGTGGTGTACGGACACTCGCTAACAGTGGCCGAACACGTAGCTCATATCACGGTCCACGCGAAAGCAAAGTATAATGCACTTTCTGCCTTGACTGGATCCAAATGGGGATACGATTTCCGAGCCCGGACAATCCTTTACAAAGGCATCTTCCTCCCCATCATCACCTATGGTGCGGTTGGCTGGGCCCACAAGCTCAGGCAAGCGCACACTTCCTCTCTAATCAGTGCGCAGCGCGCCGCTCTCCTCAGAGTATGCGCTGCGTACCGTACAACCTCCACGGATGCACTCTGCATACTTGCCAATCAAATCCCCCTGGACCTGTACCTGACAGAGAAGCGCTACCGCTACTTTGTCAGGAAGGATAAGCCGTTCAGATACAGCGGAATAACATTCGACCCCGCCAACCACGATGACCTGAGGCAGCACCGAGCGGAAACCCTCAGCGCACTTCGTGCACACTCCACACAGACCTGGCAGAACAGATGGATCTCCTCGACCAAGGGAAGAGTCACCTTCGAGTTCTTCCCGAACTTGGCCGACAGATCCAAATGTGAAGCCCCGATTACGCATTACACGGCTCAGTTCCTCACTGGCCACGGCAACTTCCGTGCGAAGCTACACCAATTTGGTCTAGCAGACTCGCCGGAATGCGCCTGCGGTGAGGGACCTGAGACCTCCACCCACGTCCTTCTCCACTGTGAGCATCACGCCAGGGCGAGAGAGCCGTTAAAACTCGCCGTAAACGCTCTCGGCCTCCGATGGCCCCCACCCTCTCCAACCTTTCTCTGTAAAGAAATACACGCGCAGTTCGGAGCTTTCGCGCGCGAAGCGCTGCAGCGTCAAGAAATACAGCGTAATTAGCCTCCACCCCTTGCCCCCCCACCCCCCCGACGTGCTCCCCCCACGCAACGCCAGCCCCACTAACAAAAACTTTGCATGCCCCATTTCAGCAACTTGCATGAATCAGCTCCTACGGTTTTGCAGAACCAAAAGAGAGGTGGCTAGCGATACCGCGCCCCCGTCCCTCGACTTCTGGTCGCGGGTCGGAGGTTCGACGCGCAGCCTCCCCTCGAAATGGACCACCCGAGTCCAAAATTCGGTACCTCGGGGTTGGGGAGCCCGGTGGCCGGCGATTGGCCAACTAGGTTTCCGTCGGCCGCCCCCCAACAACGGCGTTGGCTTCGAGGTGGCAGTGGTGTCTGGCCCGGACAGTCAAGGGTACGAGTCGGCGTTTCTGTTGCGGGGCGCCCGGCGCGATCGGATCCGTCCGGTCCCGTCGTGTGTCTTGGGATGAAGCGTCGGCTCAAAATCGGTCAGCTAGAAGACCGTACTCCACCAGTAGTGGGGTGCAACTGCAAAATGCACTCCAAACTGGTACTCAACCTAGGTTGAGGTGCGTTGATCGTGCATCAAAACGATCCCTATCCCTGCGTTCCGAACGCCTTTAGGAACAAAGGGGAGGCGTGTTGGCCAACAGGCTAAGGTACCGCCTTTGGAAGAAAACGTAGACACTGTCCCTATCTTTTTTTTTCTCTACGATAGCATGTATCGCGATGACAAACGACTAGGAAGCGTGTTTACCGAGTTATTAGCGATCCGAGTGACACCCGATCGTACTACATTCTGTTCTACCAGGTTCACGGGTACCAGCGGCGTAGTGTTTTGAAAAAAAAAATAAAAAAAATAATAAAAGGAACAGTATACTTCAAAGTACCAGCGGCGTATTGTTTTGAAATTCATACGCATTGTCAAAGTAGCAGCGGCGTTGTGCTTTGAAAAAAAAATAAAAAAAAATAATGAAAGGAACAGTATATTTCAAAGTAGCAGCGGCGTAGTGCTTTGAAAAAAAAAATAAAAAAAAAATATTGAAAGGAACAGTATATTTCAAAGTACCAGCGGCGTATTGCTTTGAAATTCGTACGCATTTTCAAAGTACCAGCGGCGTAGTGCTTTGAAAAAAATAAAAAAAAAAATAAAAAGAACAGTATATTTCAAAGTACCAGCGGCGTAGTGCTTTGAAAAAAATAAAAAAAAATAATAAAAGGAACAGTATATTTCAAAGTACCAGCGGCGTATTGCTTTGAAATTCGTACGCATTTTCAAAGTACCAGCGGCGTAGTGCTTTGAAGTTCGTACGCATTTTTCAAAGTACCAGCGGCGTATTGCTTTGAAAT
>NW_027488566.1:2197500-2215000 GCF_050948215.1 Halictus rubicundus
ACAAAGTAGCGGTAGCGCTTCTCTGTCAGGTACAGGTCCAGGGGGATTTGATTGGCAAGTATGCAGAGTGCATCCGTGGAGGTTGTACGGTACGCAGCGCATACTCTGAGGAGAGCGGCGCGCTGCGCACTGATTAGAGAGGAAGTGTGCGCTTGCCTGAGCTTGTGGGCCCAGCCAACCGCACCATAGGTGATGATGGGGAGGAAGATGCCTTTGTAAAGGATTGTCCGGGCTCGGAAATCGTATCCCCATTTGGATCCAGTCAAGGCAGAAAGTGCATTATACTTTGCTTTCGCGTGGACCGTGATATGAGCTACGTGTTCGGCCACTGTTAGCGAGTGTCCGTACACCACGCCCAGATATCTAAGGCTTTTCGCGAAGCGAAGCCGAGTATTATCTATTGATATGTCGGGAGGTCTAAGGAGATTTAATGTTCCGCTCACGCGAAGCATCGTGGTTTTATGCGGGGATAGAGAGAGCTTGCATTGTTGGCACCAGCCCCGGATCACGCCGGCAACCACCCTGGCCGTCGCTTCTATGGAGCTTCGGGAGTTCCCTTCGACGACGACCAGTAGGTCATCGGCGTAAGCCACGGTGTGGGTGCGCTCTATTGTAGTTATTTCGCGTAGTAGGGTGTCAAAGAGGATATTCCAAATGGAGGGTCCGAATACCGACCCTTGCGGGCATCCTTTGGTGACGGTTTTGGAGACTGTGGTGTACTCGGATGTAAGGATTACTTGTCGGTCTTTGAAATAATCCAGGATTACGTTATAGATGTTCTTGGGGCATCCGCGGTTGCGTAATTCAGCCGTTACGGCGGGCCACCATACGTTGTCGAAGGCGCCCTTGATGTCGAAGGAGAGCGCGATCGCGTGCTTTGTTCTTACGGAGTGTGCGATCTCCTGAAGTCTATGGAGTGCGTCGTCCGTTCCGCAACGGTGCTTGAAACCGTACTGTGATTCGGAGGCAAATGTTGGGGAATATATTGTATCCCTGATGCTGCACACGATAAGTTTCTCCATGACCTTACCGAGCACGGGCAGAAGGCATATAGGTCGATAAGAGGAGGGCATGGTCTCAGGTTTATCAGGGGCCTTGAGGATGGCCCTAATTTTGCCTGTTTTCCATGTTGATGAGAAGAGGCCGAACTTCAGGCAACCATTGAATATTTTTAGGAACACGTTGGGCGATAGGCTGAAGGCCTTTTTTAGGGCGGGTACTTCGATACCGTCGGGTCCCGCGGAGCGGTTGTTGCCGAGTTTGTTAATAATTACACCCAGTTCATGGATATCGAAGTCAGGGGCGTCGTTAGTGTCTATCGCGATGTTGAAGTTACGGCGCGTTATGGCGTGCGACTCACTGTCGGGATCTGAGTCGTCTGGGCTGAGGGCTGCAAGTAGCGCGCTTGCGCTTTCTTTCCAATTGTCGGTATGGCGGTCGTTCAGGAGAACTGATGAAAGTAACGGCGGGGGGATATTTTTCCCGAAGACGGCTCTGTACGGCACAGACCAGGGATTTTCGAGGCCCATTCGTGTGACGAATTCCCTCCAGCCGCTCCTAGCGGAGTTGCGGAAGAGTCTTCTGTACATTTTGTGGGCCTGCGAGTATGCGCGGCGTTTTTCTTCTTTACGGGCCGGATCTTTCTCGCGTTGGAAAGCACGTCGGAGGCGGTAGGCGTTTCTTTTTGATCGCGTGAGTTCGACCGTCCATCCGGGAACGGCTCTGGGGTACCATTTTTTCCTGGGGATCGACATCGTTGACGCAGTCAAGATGACGCTCTCCAGGTGAGTAATGGCCCTTTGGACGTCTTCGCGGCACGTGAATTCTAATGTGGGGGCATTCTCGCGGAGAAGTCGTGTGTATTCTGAGATGAATCTGTCCCAGTTGGCTCTGTGGCATGCAAATCTGCCCTGGGCGGGGAGCATGGAAGTGGTGCAGGCGATATTCTCAGGGGGTGGACCGGATATTTCAGTGAAGATTACGTTATGGTCACTGGAAGTCCTACCGTCCAGGACCTTCCAGGAGAAGGATAGGTGTTCGGTTTCAGGGGTTCTGAGGGTGACGTCTATGTTAGACTCACCCTTGTGATTACGGAAGGTGGGGGGTTGTCCGGGAGTGTTTATGATTTTCAGGTTGTTTTGGGAGATGAAGAGTTCGAAGGCGCGGCCACGGATATTTGACCTATGGTACTATTTTTCGGGATGAACCAGGGCAGATCATCCCACAGAGGGGACCTAGCGTTAGTATCGATGGCCAGGATTATTGGCTTATCGTGCAAGGCATCAAGGACTTTCTGAACAGTCGCGATTCCGGTTTCTATGGAGTCAGAGTATTGAAAATAACTACTGACGAGGTAGAGGTGTCCGAAGGGACCTGAGATTTCAGCGGCGACGGTATGCGAGTCGGAGAGATGTGCGAGCTTGAGAATTGTGAAGGTGGAGCCCTTAGTGATTATCGCGGCTTGGGAACCTCCGCCACGCGGGGCACCGATAATCGCGATATTCTGAGGACCAAATCCCGTGATTGTTCCACCGATATTGTATGGTTCTTGCGCTAGAATAACGTCAACTTCTCCGGAGTTAAGCATGTGAGACATCTCAGATGCCACTATCCGGGATCGCCGCATGTTAATCTGCGCAATTTTTAATAATGGGATGCACTGGATGCACTCTGCAGTGTGCGTGTCTGTCGGAGCGGTTGATGGTTGGGTTGGGGTTACGGGTGGGGGACGCGGACCGGAACGGAGGGAATAACTATTCATGAATAGTTAATCCGGGTTGCCTTTTGTATTAAGGCGGCCGAACGCGAGGGACAGTTTTTATTACCTGCCGAGTGGTTATGGGGGAGCTTACGGGCTCGGCAGTTCGCGCAGGAGGGACTGGTTTCTTTGTTGGGGCATTCCTTTGTGGAGTGCCCGGTTTTGGCGCAGAAGGCGCACACTATTTCTGTGCTTTTACAATATTTATCTACATGGCCATATTTTTGACATTTGAAGCAACGAGTGGCGACTAGATAGTCAGCCACTCGGCAGTTAGAGTAGGAGACATATATTTTCTCTTTGGGGAGGAGGGTTTCGCGGATACAACTGGATACTTCGACTACCCAGTCGTTTCCTTCTTTATCTTTGCGTCCTACCTTGAAGAGGGGACGCAACGTGGCTTTGTCGGTGATAGGGGAGGAGTGGATATTCTGGGCCCGGATATGTTCCGCGATTTCATCGGCTTCGAGCTCTTTAGGGATATCGTAAACGATAATCCTGGGGAGCTCGGATTTGGGGGACGCGATATTGAAACCGGCTTTACGGAGACCGTCATTCTCGGTGAATAATTTGAGGTCTTTAGCATTGGGGGTCTCGATAATAAAACCACCATCCCGGGTGGGGCGAACCGAGCTAATCCCAACCTGGGCTTTTCGTAGATCCACATTGTTAAAGATAAGCCGCTTAACGGCTGTGGAGTCTCCGGCAACGGGATTTATGGGGGTCACGATGACCTGGTGCTTGGGCGGCATGGACTTTGCAGCAGTTATGACCTGCTGCGCGAGTCGGGGCTTGGGTAGAGGGATTACGCCGTTAGGCGCTAGCAGCGGTTGCGGAGGGGCGGGGACCGCATTCACGCGGGGAGAGGTACGCGGTACCTGGGAATTTCCCAAGCCGGTGGGAATTCCCAAGTTGTTGGAAATTTCCAAGCTAGTGGCGTCGGTACGCCGCTTCACTTGGGAATTTTTGCCAGCAATGCTGGCGTAAGAAGTAACGGGGGCAGAAGAGGCAGCGTTCGCGGGGGTGGGGGGAGGAACGCGGGGATTCTGGGCACTGCGAGTTTGAAGCGTTTTGTAAGCCTCAAGGGAACCGGCCAAGAAATTATTCTCAAGGGCCAGACTCGCGACGATGCGATTCAGATCTGAGACGCGTTCCATTATTGCGGTGATCTGTATTTTGCCGATTTTGTTCCTTTCTTCGAGGCAGAAGTTCAGGATTTCTGCCGCGAGGTTAGAAGCTTCACGGACGCAGTTGGATGTCGAAGGTCTTTTCGGCACTTGGGTATTGTTGGGAGCAGGGGTGACATGCACTTTACTTACATTTATGAGCTTCCTTGTGCTGGGGCCGCTGACTTTGCTGCAGGCGTCAGTTGCCGTGCTGGGGCAGTCCGACGAGTCAGCATCGTCAGATTTTTTTTGGATTCTCGTCCGTTTGGAGGGGTCTGCATCCTCGTGCTTCTTTTTCCTCTTTTTCTTCTTCCTCTCCGGTCGTGGGAAGATGAAGTCCTCGTCGTTGTCGCTCATTTTGATGGACGGCGGTGCGCTCATGGCGCGTTTGACTGCAACTGCACGGTGATCAGGAGGGGCAGCTGTCACTCTCGGGCTGCAGGCTGCTTTATTTTCACTAGATTTGAGCTCACGATCTCCTATAAAAGTTCACGTTTCACTCTATGTTCGCGGCGGGCGTCACTTCGTTCACTCGCGGTGAATTTTTCGACGCTCGGTTGCAGGAGGCTGCAATATTTCTAATTTTTGCTCGATTGCTTATAAGAAAAGTCCACGATTTTGCAAAAATATTAGAAGGAAAGCACTGAGTTCGCACAGGATTCACAAAGGAATTCGTATTCACGTTCGGACGCGTCGCGTACGTGGCAGATGTGCGGCACAAGGTGGCGGCGGGCAGGTAGTCTTATACCTGGGCACGGAGCGGAGCGGCGCACGTCCGTTCACTTCGGGCGGTCGGTAGAGACTGAGTAGATAGGGACATGTAGTATTGACTACCCCCCGTGAGGGGAGTTCCGTACCTCGAGGATTCGCCCCATACCGGAAAAGTCAGCCGTTCATGTTTGGCTCTCTACCCCTAGCTCCATCAGTTGCAAAGGAAACAGCCCGTAGGTGTTGTGGACTTGGGCATTGGAAAAACCCCTCGTTCACCAATTAAGGATCATCACAAAGGTAGACCGTCCCGTACGGGAAGTAACTCGCTTAGCCGCTACCGAATCGGCTTGCGCCGACCCAGGAGCGTTACCAGCGGGGGCCACGAGAAGGCGGAGTTACCAGCTTAGCGCTCGGTCTCTAGCAGGTTTCGTCAACGGTGTGGTAGCCGTTCTCATGACTATTTCACCCTACGATCCCGAATACCCAGTTGTTGAGGTATTACCTGCGAAGGATCGTCAGGGTTATTTTGCCTTTGCTTCTCAAGTGCCAAAGTCTATGCGACTGAGGCATAATTCTATCGCGTGTTTAAACGCTGCACAGTTCTTATCACGCAGACCATGGTTGAATGGTCTGCCTGCTCTCTTGCAATTTATGCAAGAAGGTTTCTCTTCTTTCGACGGGCATTTGTCATACGTATGCCCGTCTTTACCGCAGTGCCCGCACGTGTCGGTTTTTGCTTTACAATGTTTTGCCACGTGCCCAAATGACTGG
The DNA here is from genome assembly GCF_050948215.1 of Halictus rubicundus. Classification (NCBI taxonomy): domain Eukaryota; kingdom Metazoa; phylum Arthropoda; class Insecta; order Hymenoptera; family Halictidae; genus Halictus; species Halictus rubicundus. Next base: position 2,202,907 of record NW_027488566.1, read on the forward strand.
CATTTGAAGCAACGTGTCGCAGCTATGTAGTCTTTAAGCCCGTAGGCTTGGAACCCTATAAAGACCCGGTTCCTGTCCAGCAGGATCTTCCGGGTCTTGGTTGACACCTCCGCCACCCAGTTGGTGGCTTCACAGTCCTTTTTGCCAGTTTTAAAGAGGAGTTTGAACTCCTCTTCTAGTTTTGTCTCTGGTTCAAGATCAAGGTTCTGATTCTTGATCGCTTTTAGGATATCCGCCTCAGATGTCTCCGAGGGGATTCCAAATATTATTATTTTTGGTCTCCTCTTGGGGAGGGGACCAATATCCACTTTTTCTTGCAATTTCTTGTTTCCGAGGACTTGCTCAAGGTCCTCGGTTGTTTCCGTTTCTATAAGAATGCCGGAGTTCCCGAGTTTCCTCAGGTTCCGTATTCTTATTTTCTGTTCTGTCGGATTGATACAATCCGACAGTACCTTCTTGGTCTCGTCGCTATTCTTTATGCTGCTACCCTTTACAGGGTAGATGGCTGCAGCTGGCTTGGACTTAGCTACAGGAGTCCTCTTTGCCAGCTGCTTAGTTGTCTTATTTGCTCTGATTATGTCAGAGTAGAGCAACGGTTTCGGGGGTGGAACCTCCTGGCCGCGACTCTTCTCCGGCATAGAGTCTATTTTTGCAGAGAGCTCATTGAGCTTCTCTGTCATTCTGTCCATTTGATCCTGCATGGAGCTCTGCTCCTTTTGCGCTTCCAGTTTTTGCTTTAGAACCTGGTTGTCTCTTATTAATTCGAGACGGAACTCCCTAGCTTCCGTCTCTACCTCCTCGTGTTCCCTAAGTAGGGTGTCGAGGAGTTCTTCGCCTCTGCTTCGTTGGGGCTCTGTGAGTCCCCTGAGGAACCTCCTAAGAAGTTCCTCAGCGTTCAGGTCCATTTGGTCGTACCTCTCAAGTTCTATTTTAACGTCCTTTAAAAGCTTTAGCTTATGTGACTCTTCGCACGAGTCACTCTTGTTTTTCCTTTTTCTATTTTTGGGAAAGTCCCACTTATAGTCCTCTGGATTTACATCTGAGTAGGAATCGTCTGTGTAGTTGTCCGATTCGTCGTCCCAGACAGTAGCTGTATCCCTGTCTGTCTGGGTCGTTTCTTTGTTCACCTTCGTCTTTCCTTCAACTCCTTTCTTCTTCGTTCCTCCTGCCTTCTTCGATTTTGGTTTTTGTGTTTTAGGTTTATTCATGATTGTTCCCACGAGTTGGGACGAAAGACGGTCGCTCCCCGGGTTACGCCCTTTCCGGGGAGAAGGCTTTTACGCTCAAGATTTCGCCAGGTGTCTTGAGGTTGCGCTAATGGTCGATGGACCCACCGACCGCCCGTGTAAACACGGGACCTCTTTCGCCGCGTTCTCAGCTTAGAGGTTAAGGGTTTGTTCAAGGGGTTCGCCTCCCCGTTAGGCCGACCGGTTAAGGTAAGCCCCCCGTTTCTCCCGTTCTGCAACATACCACCGGATGTATCCGGTGGGTCGTCGCGGCAGAGGGGAGTCTTCCGGGTGAGAGCCGCGGTTATCGCGAACGATAACACACGCATGGGCTCCCTGAGAGCCGCGGTCATCGCAAAGCGATGACTCCGCCAGAACTCTCTTAATGAGAGAGCCGCGGTTGTCGCAGAGCGACAACTCACGCAGAGCTCTCTGAGAGCCGCGGTCCCCGCCATGCGACAACTCCGCAAGAGCTCTCTTCCCAGAGCTGCGGTTGTGGCATGGCGAGAACTCTCGCAGGAACTCTCTTACCAGAGCCCCGTTAGTCACCCGAAGGTGTCCAGGTCCTACCACGTGAAGGAGGGGTTGGTGCGTCAGGGTTATACCATGATATAAGTCCCTGACGCTTATAAGACCCAGTAGATAGGGACAGTGTCTACGTTTTCTTCCAAAGGCGGTACCTTAGCCTGTTGGCCAACACGCCTCCCCTTTGTTCCTAAAGGCGTTCGGAACGCAGGGATAGGGATCGTTTTGATGCACGATCAACGCACCTCAACCTAGGTTGAGTACCAGTTTGGAGTGCATTTTGCAGTTGCACCCCACTACTGGTGGCGTACGGTCTTCTAGCTGACCGATTTTGAGCCGACGCTTCATCCCAAGACACACGACGGGACCGGACGGATCCGATCGCGCCGGGCGCCCCGCAATAGAAACGCCGACTCGTACCCTTGACTGTCCGGGCCAGACACCACTGCCACCTCGAAGCCAACGCCGTTGTTGGGGGGCGGCCGACGGAAACCTAGTTGGCCAATCGCCGGCCACCGGGCTCCCCAACCCCGAGGTACCGAATTTTGGACTCGGGTGGTCCATTTCGAGGGGAGGCTGCGCATCGAACCTCCGACCCGCGACCAGAAGTCGAGGGACGGGGGCGCGGTATCGCTAGCCACCTCTCTTTTGGTTCTGCAAAACCGTAGGAGCTGATTCATGCAAGTTGCTGAAATGGGGCATGCAAAGTTTTTGTTAGTGGGGCTGGCGTTGCGTGGGGGGAGCACGTCGGGGGGGTGGGGGGGGGGCAAGGGGTGGAGGCTAATTACGCTGTATTTCTTGACGCTGCAGCGCTTCGCGCGCGAAAGCTCCGAACTGCGCGTGTATTTCTTTACAGACAAAGGTTGGAGAGGGTGGGGGCCATCGGAGGCCGAGAGCGGTCGGTAGAGACTGAGTAGATAGGGACAGATAGTGTTGTAGAATATGAGTCGGGTTGCCCCGGCTGCGCCGTACCTCGAACATTCAGTTCATACCGGCTACTACTACTTTTCGTCATGCCAGATGTTATGGCTCTACTCTCTCGTCGCCTGCCTTATTGGAGGGACATGCAACGTCGATTCCACTGCCACCTCGAGTCCAACCCTTTCCAGGAACTCCCGCTATAAGCGGGAGGGGCTTGAATCCTGGCCCGAGGAGTTAAGATCCCGAAGGATCTTAACCGCTGGTGGTGTCCAATCGTTCACGCGTTCGACTCCACTTTAGTTTCAGTACGTCTCGCGCGAAGTTCCGGAAGCTCTTGAATAGAGCTTCGCTTACCAGGAGTGCTGGCTGCACCGGCCACAAGTGACCTTTAGCAGCAGCTTCCTGGCGTAGGAGTTCTCGCGCTTGATCGTACTGTGGACAAGCGTACAAGATGTGGCTAGGTGTTTCCACTTCGCCGCACTCGCAATGCTCGTCCTCCACTAAAGTGAATTCCTTGAGCTTCGCACGGAAATCTCCGTGTCCGCTTAGGAATTGTGTGACGTAGTGATCGGTGATCACCCATCGCGCGCGGAGACGGTCTGATACATCATTGAAGTATTGGAAGGTAGTTCTTCCCTTCGTCGATGACGACCATCTCCGTTGCCACACCGCCAGAGCTGCTCGCCTTACCTCAGCTAGTGCATCGGTGGGCGTTACGGCTCCGGAAGCCAGATCGGCTTGACTAATACGACATGTCTCATATTCGATATCGAGTTCTTTTCGTATCTTGTAGGCGCATGTTCGCTCCGCTATCACCAAGTCTATCGGTACCGCACCGGCGATCACGGGGACCGCATCCGTCGATACCGTTCTATAGGCCTTGATGCAGCCAAGCAGAGCTCTCCTCTGCGCTTTGATGAGAGCTTTTCTCGATGCAAAGGTGAGAAGGTCTGCCCAGCCCGCAGCAGCGTACGCCACGATTGGGACGAATAGGCCACGGTACATAGTACGCATGGCCCGGTGTCCCAATCCCCAGTTCGAACGAGCAATCTTTGAAAACGCATTACACGTCTCCATAGACTTAGCACTCACGTACGCAACATGGGAGGTAATTCCCAGTTGTTTGTCGAAGTGTACGCCGAGGTACCGAATGGTATCCTTTACGGCGATACTTCTTCCATCAATCCTCACCACAGGCGGCCTTTCTCTATGCAGAGAGCCTTTTAGCAAGATCATCTCGGTCTTAGGAGCAGATAGCGATAACTTTTGTGATTTGCACCACGCAGAAATCGCATCTGCTACCTTTTGGCCTTTGAGCCGGAGTTCCTTCCTCGTGTTGCCACTGACAAGTACGAGGAGATCATCCGCATAGGCTATGGGCTCGCAAGCGAGCCCGGTGTTCGATAAGAGCTGTAGAACTCCGTCAAAGACTAAGTTCCAACAGCTTGGACCGAGAATTGATCCCTGTGGGCAGCCTTTGGTTACGACTTTCCTCACTTCTCCGTGATTAGACACTATGGTCACCACACGGTTGGAGAAATAGTCCACCATTAGCCGAAAGAGATTGCGTGGACAACCTCGCCTCCTCAGCTCGCTGAGGATGCTCGGCCACCAGACATTGTCAAATGCACCTGAGATGTCGAAGGCGAGCGCCAGGACATACTTATCTTCGCAGCTGGATACCAGACCCCTCAGCTTTACCACGGCATCTTCCGTGGATCGCCCAGGTCTGAATCCGTATTGCCGGTCAGATGCGTATTCCGGGCTTAGGAACACTTTAGCTAATCGCATAGCGATTAGCTTCTCAAGAACTTTGCCTACTACGGATAGTAGGCAAATCGGACGATAGGACTTCACCTCCGTCTCCGGTTTGTCAGGCGCTTTCAGAATAGTTCTGATTGAGCCGACTTTCCACCTGGAGGGGAAGGTCCCGTGCTCGAGGCAACCATTATAGAGCCGAAGCAGCTCGGTGCGGAGTATTCCGACCGAGCCTTTTACAAGCTCCGGCTCTATCCGGTCTAAGCCTGGGCATTTTCGTCTCTTCAGACGTTTCACCGCCTCTTCAAGCTCCTTGCTCGTGAAGACTGGATCGTCTTCACTCGCCGGCGCGGTGGTGGCTTCCCGTCTGACTCGCGCTTGTTCTGGAGTGTCGCTCTCGGACGAATCGTCCGGGATTAACGCATCCAGTAGCGCGGACGCGGTGGACTCGAAGTCCACCGTGTGTCCTTGGTCTGTGCGAATGTTGGACATCACTGTTCCAACATTCAGCTTGTCTCGTGTGATCTTGTAAACAAGACCCCACGGTTCTTTGTTCCCCTGCTCGGTTACAAAGTTTTTCCAACTTTGTATCCTCGCAGCTCGCACGGCAGCCGTGTAGGCTTTTCTCTGCTTGAGATACTCAGCCTTCCGTTCTGCCTTCTCGACCTCCGAACATCTCGGGTTTTGGAAGGCGCGTCTACATTTGTAGACCCGCTTCTTCCGTCTCGTCAAATCTGGTGTCCACCATGGGACAGATTTAGAGTGCCACCGCTTGGATCGCATGGAGGATTCGCACGCTTGGATAATCGATTGCTCGACTCCCAGTGCGAGGCGTTCGACCTCCTCTCGGCCGTTGGGCCGGAGGGTTAAGTTCCTCCTGCTTTCCAGCAGCGTTCGTTCGAATCTGGGCCAGTTCGCAGTGTTCAGGTTGAACCGCCCCAATTGGCCCCGGTTCTCCCTTTCTACTGCGAACTGCAACGAAAACTCAATGACTCGGTGGTCGCTGGATGTTAGGTCATGGACCTCCCAGTCTCGCACTTTGTCGGACATGTCGCTAGTCACTAATGTGACATCGATATAGGACTCTCCCAGTGAGCTGGAGTACGTGGGCATACTACCAGCTTCGTTCAAAATAACTAAGTCGTGTCGGGCCATGAACTCTTCGAGCTTTCGGCCTCTCGCGTCTGTCTTCGAATTCCCCCAAAGGGTAGATTTTCCGTTGACGTCGGCTGCAATCACGACTCGGTTATGGTTTAGCGCCGCAAGCACATTCTCCAGTCGAGCCAGACTTGGTTCAATGTCCTCCGAACATTGAAAGTACTGGCTGACTAGGTAGACGTTTCCGAAATTGCCTTGAACGCTTACACAGGAGAGATGCGTGTCGCACAAATGCGTGAGTTTGACCACGGTTAGATCCCGGTTTATGACAACTGTTGCCGCCATAGGTTGGTCTCCTTCCGTGTACACTCCCGCTGAGCCCAGTCCGGGCAATTTGCCCCGCCAGCTGTACGGCTCTTGTGCTAGTAACACATCGGGTCTCCTGGTATGCAGCAAAGAAATGATTTCGTCGGTCACGACCCGAGAGCGCTGCATATTATGCTGCACAACTCGAATCTGCCTCTGAGATCGTCTATCTTCGGTGTGTCTAACCATAATTGGTTCGAGCTACTACTTGCTGTAACGCGACCTGATAGGACTCGCACAGCTTGTCTCTCGACTTATGATCGTGCGGCTTGCCTCGATCCTTACAATTAGAGCAGACGGGTCCGCTCTTCTTGTTTTTGCACGAGGCAAAGGTATGCCCCGATTGGGCGCAGTGACCGCATACATCTTCTTTATGCTTGCATCGTTTGGCCGTGTGGCCGAACTTCTGGCACTTGAAGCACCGAGTCACCGAGACGTAGTCCTGTACACGACAGCACGACCAGCCCATGTATACTCTGCCTTCCCCACTTTTCAGCCGCCGGCGAACCTGCGGACTGACTTCGATGACCCAGTTGGCCGCCTCCCTGCCCTTGGGACCGACTTGAAAGCCGACCTTCAGGTTAGAGGCAAACTCTTTCTGGGTCATCTCTGGAAGGTTTTGCTTCCAGAGACTGGAAGCAACCTCGTCTCTCGTCAACTCTCGAGGAACATCGTACACTATGAGTGACGGGTTCCTCTTGGTTGGCAGAGAGACAGAGATTCCTGCATCTTTCAGGCTGTTACTTCCCGTAAAGGCCCGAAGATCCTCACTGCGTTCAGTCTCGACGACTATGCCACCGGAATGGATGCGTCGAACCGACTTCACGCGGATCTTCTCCTTGTTGGGTTTCACCAAGGAGAGGACAGTCCGCTTGGTCGCTTCGCTGTCCTGCTTCTTGCCCTTCGGCGGGAAGATCTTCACCACATGCTGTGGTGGCTTCACCGCGTCTTGGGAAACCTTCTTGCAGTCGACCTTTACCTTGTCGGTGTAGGTCGATTGCACGCGCATACCAGCTTGACCGGTCGGCATTGACCGCGGGGCAGTCAGCGACACAGTCTTTGCACTCACCACGGTTCGAGCCTTCTCTGCTCTTGCCGCTACGAGCTGCCCTTCGAGGTAGCCATTCCGAAGAATGAGCTCCATCACCAGCTCGTTGAGTGCGTTCGCTTGTTCGATGATCTCCTTGGCCGTGATCTTTGCGAGACGCGATTTCCCGCGCACGCAGATCTTCGTCACCTCGGAGACCTTTTGAAAGGCCTCTTCTCTTATGAGATCGAGGCTCCTTTCATTGGGCCCGGAAGCCGCCTCCTTCGGCTTCCTTCCCTTCTTCTTTTTCTTCCCTTTGCCTGGTGCTGGCTTGGGGTCGAGTTTGTCTTTTTCGGAGGGGACCGGTTTCTTATCCCCTCCTTTTCCATGGTCATCTTTGGGCTCTGGGTTTTCATCCCCGTCGAGCACCGTGCCATTTTTGTCAGAGACAAGGTTAGCACCTTGCCCCTGATCTTTTGTGCTCTTCCCGGACGTTGAGGAAGAGCCTTTCTTTTTTGGCGACTTGGTTGCCTTCTTTTTAGGTTTCGGTTCCGGTTTTGGTTTCGGCTGAGGTACATCCTCTTTCTTCCCATCAGCCTCGACCTCGACGTCGACCTTCACCGGCAAAAGTGCATCGCACCTTACGAGGGCACACAAGGTGTCAAAACGATTACACCGCTATCTCCCTCGGCCCTCTCAGTTTTGGTTGCGGTGGCTTCACCCCCGGCAGTGCCGGGCGCTGGACCCACCGTCTTGACTCGCTTTGATTTTCTGTTAATACCCATGAGATATAGTGAGATTTTCATTCCGCTGCGTGTCCCGGCCTCCTCGGACCCTCAAATGGAACCTGCATCCCGCTAGGTTAGGACATCACCCGGAATATAGTCCGCGGATATTGGCGCCGATTACTCGAACACCATCCACTTCCTCGCCCAAACGGAACACCACTCGCTAGTAGCTCATGATATTCCAAGCCGATTGACTAAGCATAGGGTTACTTTATCTCGCTTAGCCGCCCATCTAGTCGAAGCAGATGGCCAAAGGTACGTGTTGGCGACGTCTCTCCCGCAGGAGAGGGCCCCCTCAGATCCCAGGATCCTCTTTTCCGACGACAAGGGTCGCCACGCACGGCAAACACGTGGGAGACGTGGACTTTGAGTGGTTGTCTCCTCCACTCCACTGCGCTTCGTTTTGTTCGCTCGACTCCGAAGAGCCTGCCATCCAGCGGGACCACGTGGAGGCACAAGCGCAGCTAGAACACATAGTGTTCCTTTACAACTCCGGCTTCTCCGAGGAGAAGAGCTCATCCCTTAGCAAATCCTCCCGGACACGTATTGCTTTAGTTGTAGCGGCATTTTTCTTGCTGGGGCCGTGTCCCTCAGCGGCTGAAGGTTGGCAGAAATGATTCCTTCAGCCTGTATTCACAATATACGCGTTGCCGCTACGCTGGTTCGCTTAGATGGGCGCGAAAACCAGTCTCGACCGGGCTTTGCCGGTCGTACTCACTTTTATGTCATAGCCACCGCACCATAGCAGCTCTGTGAGTGCAATACGGTCTGTTTGGACTGCCAGAGGCGCTCCTTTCGACCCATGAGATAGCCAAAAAGCTGTCCCCGCCAGTAGATAGGGACAGAGGGAATCTCGTTAATCCATTCATGCGCGTCACTAATTAGATGACGAGGCATTTGGCTATTTTTTTTTTTTTTTTTTTGAGAGGGGAAAATGCTATTACGCACACCGGTACAGATGTTATTATACCGGTAGTGTGAGACTCAGGTGATCATATACTCACTAAAAACCCCCCTGTATTATGCCTGTTTTATGGCCGGCAGCACCAGAATTTTGACTAGGCCGATCAACTCAACCCACCCCTGTTCGCGGCAAGATGTTCAGCCGGATGTTTGTCGTTTTGTTAAACCTCCAAAATGCATTGAGTCCTCCCACCAAGACTCGAGTTGCGATAACCTTAAGCTCTTTCTTTTTCAGAATGCCATTCTGAAGCATCTGATTGGCCGATTTCTCGCTCCATACTCCACGGTAAGAGAGCGTGGCAGTGAGGAAGGATACCTTATTAACGAGGTATCGTTCTCTTATTGCAGCTGTAAGCGGTTGGTACTTCTCGATTTTTGTGTCATGCGCTACATCCAGATTGATATGCTCGTTAACGACTTGAGCATCAAGCACTAAAGCCGTTGTATCCAGTTTCGCAACGAGGTCGGGCTTGCGTCGTCCTTCAGGCGTAGTGAACACTGGCTCCTCATCAACCATTTCGCACTTATTTGTCCAGGCCCGCTTTATGTACTTTACGACAGCATTGTGTCGCTCTATGCGGGTCCTGTGCGTTCGATGGCACTGCTGCAGCACATGGTTCAGGGTCTCCACAGCGTTGCAGCCTGCTCTACATAGGCGGTTTAATCTCCGACCACGCGATGTACGTGACCTGGTCGGCAAGGCGTTAATACGGAGTTTCATCGCATTGATGAAATCCCTCCCGCTAATCCCTCCCGACCCACCGGTGTTGCTGTGGGACCTTCCGGGATTCCCTGAGCCCTTTGCCATCAATGGCACTGTGCAGAAGGTTGGCCCATCTAATTTCGATCTTTTCGGACGTATCCAGTACAAGGCGGTTTTCAGTTAGGCGTCTGGTCGTTCGTTGCAGCTCCTGGGAGAGATAAGGGCAGGTTGCGTGGTCGTTCTCAATGAAACGTTGCAGCCTTATTCTCCTGTGAAGAGGCATTAGCCACCTCATGGATGCAATCGAAAGGCCCCCGTCCTTGACATTAGCATGGAAATAGGCGTTGGTCACATCGTGCGGGAGGCGAAGCCATTTCCTTACCACAGCGCGAGCCATGGCATCGATTTTCTTCAGCCTGCTTAGCGTAGTGTTACCTAGGGTGAGAAGATGGTAAATCCCTGGCAACACTATTACGCGCAAAGCAAAGAGCCTCTGCTGAGGCTTAAGTGGCGCCTTGGTTAGTTTTTCCAACGCTTCCTGGAATCGTCCTTCGGGCTTGACAACAGTACGTCCCTCGGGCGAAAAGGGGATACCCAAGTATTGCCATTCGTCCTCTCTCTTCAGCGCTGGTAGTACTCGACCCCTACACTGGAACCGTGCTCTGCCGTCCACCACCGACTTCTTCATATGAGGCACATTTCGTAGTGCCACCGTGAAAGATTTCGTGGCATTGATAAAAAGTCCACATTTGGCCAGGAAATCGGATGCAGTGTCAATCGTTATTTGGAGGCCATTGGGTGTAGTAGCCAAAAAAATCATATCATCGGCGAATAACAAGGCGTTAAACCTAGCATTGTCTATCGTAACGCCAATGTCAGGAGGCAGTCGCCGAAGTAGTCTGTCCACTACCATATTGAATATGATAGGAGACAGAGGATCCCCCTGTCTAACACCGCAAGTTGGATGAATATCCTCCGATTCCCAGTCGTCACCTTTCAGGATCGTTGAGCTTCGTTCGTATGAGTCCATGATATAGTGTATCATGGGGCTAGGGGCACCCATGACACGAAGCGTGTCTCTAATGGTATTGTGGGAGACCGAGTCACATGCCTTAGCAATATCAATGGACGCCATGAATAACGGTTTGAAGTGTTGTCGGTGGTAGCGCAGGATCAAGTCCAAGTCAAACGTGTTCGACGCACAACCGTCCGTAGGCAGAAAAGCCTTTTGCCTCTTATCAAGTGGGACCAGCCTAACCAGACGCCAGCCAGTATTTTGTGGAAGGCTCTGGTGAATGTTGATTGGACCGTGATGGGTCTGTAGTCCTCGGGATTCTGAGCACCATCCTTCTTGGGAATCAAGGTAGTTTTCGCTACCAGGAGGTGCTTCGGCAATTTCCCACAAATCAAGAATAGGTTGAATATCCTTGTTAGGATGTTTAGTGGGATTGCTTTAAGCTGTCTAGCAGACAACCCGTCAGGACCCGGAGAGGTGTTAAGGTCCGGGAACGACTTCATAATTTCACCCGGGACTATCGGATTCCATAGGTCCGACAATTCTGGTCCACAGGCCTCACATTCTGGGGATTCGTTAGTCCCATTCGTCATAGTGGTGCTCCAGAATTGCACCATTTCCTGCATGGCCGGTGGATTGGCTTCTGACTTGCTTTTGAGAATTACTCTCAAGCACTTGCAGGGATTTTTCTTCCAGGCTCTTTGAGTTCTGGCGTAATCCGCTCGCCTGGCTTTCCTTTTGGATAAGCTATGTTCTGGAGCACTTCGTGAGGCTTTGTTTCGGCTTTTTTTAGACGGCGGAAAAGTTTGGAGAAGGTAGATTTCCACTTCACCAAACAATCTCTCCGACGACCACGTGGATATACTGTCACAGATCTGTGCTAAATGTTCTGCGTGGAATTGATTATCAAATTCATCGAGAGGCTCGAGGAGGCCAAAGAGTTCTTCAACTGAAGACAATAAATCAGTGTTGAGCGGGTTAGATAAATCCCCACTTGGCTCCTCTGCGTCGCTCGCCTCGGCGTTCTCTGCTGTCAACTCCTCGATGATTTGCTGCACTCGATCCTTGTATTGTTGGGGCCTCCTTTGTCCTTTGATGGCCTCTAGGGTTCTATCCGGGAAAAAAGGCTTTAATGCTTGGTTGATAAATCTGGCGCCATCGAGAACGAGTCTGGCCTCCTGGCGTGCCAGGAGGGCTACTTCTTCAGCACTCCACGGTGCTTTCTTGTTGTTGATATTTTCAACCTGCCTGTCGTCATGCCAGTTCTTGTGAGCTCTTTGCTCATGCACACCTCTACCTCTTGAGGTTGGGAAAGACCGTCCACATCCAGGTTTTCGACAGAGGAAGGGGGGGTCGATTCGGTCGGCTTCGTCAGTGATTGTCGGGCCGGTAGAGCCTGAGGGCCCTCCGGCAATAGAAGTTTGGTTTTCATCCGAGGCTTGGTTTCTATTTACAGGGCCGACAATGTTCAGTCGAGCGGGCTGGCAACCCAGCAAGACCATTGGACACAGAGGCAGTTCTTGGCTTCCCCCCCGAAGGGGGTACTGGCAGCGGGACCCACGAGAAGGGGACTGCTTGCTAACTATGACTCTCCGCGGGAGAGCCGGTCGCTCAATCGGTGCCACATGATGGAAGGTGGCTCCCGACTCCTCCACACCTCCACGAGGTGGGAGCTGGGAAACGTCCACCTGGAGACAGGTGGAC
>NW_027488566.1:2225000-2239260 GCF_050948215.1 Halictus rubicundus
GACAAAACTCTGGAAATTTTTCTAAGTCCCACCGCTAAGAGGAAACTTTTTCCGTATCGGTCCTAGACGATTTTCGACGTGATATCACTGTAATATAGACGGTTTCTAACAATATATATCATAACACCAAACTCGCTACAATTATTAGTTATCGAGTTATTAGCAAATAATGGACGGATGTACTACTCCGTCGACAAAACTCTGGAAATTTTTCTAAGTCCCACCGCTAAGAGGAAACTTTTTCCGTATCGGTCCTAGACGATTTTCGACGTGATATCACTGTAATATAGACGGTTTCTAACAATATATATCATAACACCAAACTCGCTACAATTATTATTTATCGAGTTATTAGCAAATAATGGACGGATGTACTACTCCGTCGACAAAACTCTGGAAATTTTTCTAAGTCCCACCGCTAAGAGGAAACTTTTTCCGTATCGGTCCTAGACGATTTTCGACGTGATATCACTGTAATATAGACGGTTTCTAACAATATATATCATAACACCAAACTCGCTACAATTATTATTTATCGAGTTATTAGCAAATAATGGACGGATGTACTACTCCGTCGACAAAACTCTGGAAATTTTTCTAAGTCCCACCGCTAAGAGGAAACTTTTTCCGTATCGGTCCTAGACGATTTTCGACGTGATATCACTGTAATATAGACGGTTTCTAACAATATATATCATAACACCAAACTCGCTACAATTATTATTTATCGAGTTATTAGCAAATAATGGACGGATGTACTACTCCGTCGACAAAACTCTGGAAATTTTTCTAAGTCCCACCGCTAAGAGGAAACTTTTTCCGTATCGGTCCTAGACGATTTTCGACGTGATATCACTGTAATATAGACGGTTTCTAACAATATATATCATAACACCAAACTCGCTACAATTATTATTTATCGAGTTATTAGCAAATAATGGACGGATGTACTACTCCGTCGACAAAACTCTGGAAATTTTTCTAAGTCCCACCGCTAAGAGGAAACTTTTTCCGTATCGGTCCTAGACGATTTTCGACGTGATATCACTGTAATATAGACGGTTTCTAACAATATATATCATAACACCAAACTCGCTACAATTATTATTTATCGAGTTATTAGCAAATAATGGACGGATGTACTACTCCGTCGACAAAACTCTGGAAATTTTTCTAAGTCCCACCGCTAAGAGGAAACTTTTTCCGTATCGGTCCTAGACGATTTTCGACGTGATATCACTGTAATATAGACGGTTTCTAACAATATATATCATAACACCAAACTCGCTACAATTATTATTTATCGAGTTATTAGCAAATAATGGACGGATGTACTACTCCGTCGACAAAACTCTGGAAATTTTTCTAAGTCCCACCGCTAAGAGGAAACTTTTTCCGTATCGGTCCTAGACGATTTTCGACGTGACATCACTGTAATATAGACGGTTTCTAACAATATATATCATAACACCAAACTCGCTACAATTATTATTTATCGAGTTATTAGCAAATAATGGACGGATGTACTACTCCGTCGACAAAACTCTGGAAATTTTTCTAAGTCCCACCGCTAAGAGGAAACTTTTTCCGTATCGGTCCTAGACGATTTTCGACGTGATATCACTGTAATATAGACGGTTTCTAACAATATATATCATAACACCAAACTCGCTACAATTATTATTTATCGAGTTATTAGCAAATAATGGACGGATGTACTACTCCGTCGACAAAACTCTGGAAATTTTTCTAAGTCCCACCGCTAAGAGGAAACTTTTTCCGTATCGGTCCTAGACGATTTTCGACGTGATATCACTGTAATATAGACGGTTTCTAACAATATATATCATAACACCAAACTCGCTACAATTATTATTTATCGAGTTATTAGCAAATAATGGACGGATGTACTACTCCGTCGACAAAACTCTGGAAATTTTTCTAAGTCCCACCGCTAAGAGGAAACTTTTTCCGTATCGGTCCTAGACGATTTTCGACGTGATATCACTGTAATATAGACGGTTTCTAACAATATATATCATAACACCAAACTCGCTACAATTATTATTTATCGAGTTATTAGCAAATAATGGACGGATGTACTACTCCGTCGACAAAACTCTGGAAATTTTTCTAAGTCCCACCGCTAAGAGGAAACTTTTTCCGTATCGGTCCTAGACGATTTTCGACGTGATATCACTGTAATATAGACGGTTTCTAACAATATATATCATAACACCAAACTCGCTACAATTATTATTTATCGAGTTATTAGCAAATAATGGACGGATGTACTACTCCGTCGACAAAACTCTGGAAATTTTTCTAAGTCCCACCGCTAAGAGGAAACTTTTTCCGTATCGGTCCTAGACGATTTTCGACGTGATATCACTGTAATATAGACGGTTTCTAACAATATATATCATAACACCAAACTCGCTACAATTATTATTTATCGAGTTATTAGCAAATAATGGACGGATGTACTACTCCGTCGACAAAACTCTGGAAATTTTTCTAAGTCCCACCGCTAAGAGGAAACTTTTTCCGTATCGGTCCTAGACGATTTTCGACGTGATATCACTGTAATATAGACGGTTTCTAACAATATATATCATAACACCAAACTCGCTACAATTATTATTTATCGAGTTATTAGCAAATAATGGACGGATGTACTACTCCGTCGACAAAACTCTGGAAATTTTTCTAAGTCCCACCGCTAAGAGGAAACTTTTTCCGTATCGGTCCTAGACGATTTTCGACGTGATATCACTGTAATATAGACGGTTTCTAACAATATATATCATAACACCAAACTCGCTACAATTATTATTTATCGAGTTATTAGCAAATAATGGACGGATGTACTACTCCGTCGACAAAACTCTGGAAATTTTTCTAAGTCCCACCGCTAAGAGGAAACTTTTTCCGTATCGGTCCTAGACGATTTTCGACGTGATATCACTGTAATATAGACGGTTTCTAACAATATATATCATAACACCAAACTCGCTACAATTATTATTTATCGAGTTATTAGCAAATAATGGACGGATGTACTACTCCGTCGACAAAACTCTGGAAATTTTTCTAAGTCCCACCGCTAAGAGGAAACTTTTTCCGTATCGGTCCTAGACGATTTTCGACGTGATATCACTGTAATATAGACGGTTTCTAACAATATATATCATAACACCAAACTCGCTACAATTATTATTTATCGAGTTATTAGCAAATAATGGACGGATGTACTACTCCGTCGACAAAACTCTGGAAATTTTTCTAAGTCCCACCGCTAAGAGGAAACTTTTTCCGTATCGGTCCTAGACGATTTTCGACGTGATATCACTGTAATATAGACGGTTTCTAACAATATATATCATAACACCAAACTCGCTACAATTATTATTTATCGAGTTATTAGCAAATAATGGACGGATGTACTACTCCGTCGACAAAACTCTGGAAATTTTTCTAAGTCCCACCGCTAAGAGGAAACTTTTTCCGTATCGGTCCTAGACGATTTTCGACGTGATATCACTGTAATATAGACGGTTTCTAACAATATATATCATAACACCAAACTCGCTACAATTATTATTTATCGAGTTATTAGCAAATAATGGACGGATGTACTACTCCGTCGACAAAACTCTGGAAATTTTTCTAAGTCCCACCGCTAAGAGGAAACTTTTTCCGTATCGGTCCTAGACGATTTTCGACGTGATATCACTGTAATATAGACGGTTTCTAACAATATATATCATAACACCAAACTCGCTACAATTATTATTTATCGAGTTATTAGCAAATAATGGACGGATGTACTACTCCGTCGACAAAACTCTGGAAATTTTTCTAAGTCCCACCGCTAAGAGGAAACTTTTTCCGTATCGGTCCTAGACGATTTTCGACGTGATATCACTGTAATATAGACGGTTTCTAACAATATATATCATAACACCAAACTCGCTACAATTATTATTTATCGAGTTATTAGCAAATAATGGACGGATGTACTACTCCGTCGACAAAACTCTGGAAATTTTTCTAAGTCCCACCGCTAAGAGGAAACTTTTTCCGTATCGGTCCTAGACGATTTTCGACGTGATATCACTGTAATATAGACGGTTTCTAACAATATATATCATAACACCAAACTCGCTACAATTATTATTTATCGAGTTATTAGCAAATAATGGACGGATGTACTACTCCGTCGACAAAACTCTGGAAATTTTTCTAAGTCCCACCGCTAAGAGGAAACTTTTTCCGTATCGGTCCTAGACGATTTTCGACGTGATATCACTGTAATATAGACGGTTTCTAACAATATATATCATAACACCAAACTCGCTACAATTATTATTTATCGAGTTATTAGCAAATAATGGACGGATGTACTACTCCGTCGACAAAACTCTGGAAATTTTTCTAAGTCCCACCGCTAAGAGGAAACTTTTTCCGTATCGGTCCTAGACGATTTTCGACGTGATATCACTGTAATATAGACGGTTTCTAACAATATATATCATAACACCAAACTCGCTACAATTATTATTTATCGAGTTATTAGCAAATAATGGACGGATGTACTACTCCGTCGACAAAACTCTGGAAATTTTTCTAAGTCCCACCGCTAAGAGGAAACTTTTTCCGTATCGGTCCTAGACGATTTTCGACGTGATATCACTGTAATATAGACGGTTTCTAACAATATATATCATAACACCAAACTCGCTACAATTATTATTTATCGAGTTATTAGCAAATAATGGACGGATGTACTACTCCGTCGACAAAACTCTGGAAATTTTTCTAAGTCCCACCGCTAAGAGGAAACTTTTTCCGTATCGGTCCTAGACGATTTTCGACGTGATATCACTGTAATATAGACGGTTTCTAACAATATATATCATAACACCAAACTCGCTACAATTATTATTTATCGAGTTATTAGCAAATAATGGACGGATGTACTACTCCGTCGACAAAACTCTGGAAATTTTTCTAAGTCCCACCGCTAAGAGGAAACTTTTTCCGTATCGGTCCTAGACGATTTTCGACGTGATATCACTGTAATATAGACGGTTTCTAACAATATATATCATAACACCAAACTCGCTACAATTATTATTTATCGAGTTATTAGCAAATAATGGACGGATGTACTACTCCGTCGACAAAACTCTGGAAATTTTTCTAAGTCCCACCGCTAAGAGGAAACTTTTTCCGTATCGGTCCTAGACGATTTTCGACGTGATATCACTGTAATATAGACGGTTTCTAACAATATATATCATAACACCAAACTCGCTACAATTATTATTTATCGAGTTATTAGCAAATAATGGACGGATGTACTACTCCGTCGACAAAACTCTGGAAATTTTTCTAAGTCCCACCGCTAAGAGGAAACTTTTTCCGTATCGGTCCTAGACGATTTTCGACGTGATATCACTGTAATATAGACGGTTTCTAACAATATATATCATAACACCAAACTCGCTACAATTATTATTTATCGAGTTATTAGCAAATAATGGACGGATGTACTACTCCGTCGACAAAACTCTGGAAATTTTTCTAAGTCCCACCGCTAAGAGGAAACTTTTTCCGTATCGGTCCTAGACGATTTTCGACGTGATATCACTGTAATATAGACGGTTTCTAACAATATATATCATAACACCAAACTCGCTACAATTATTATTTATCGAGTTATTAGCAAATAATGGACGGATGTACTACTCCGTCGACAAAACTCTGGAAATTTTTCTAAGTCCCACCGCTAAGAGGAAACTTTTTCCGTATCGGTCCTAGACGATTTTCGACGTGATATCACTGTAATATAGACGGTTTCTAACAATATATATCATAACACCAAACTCGCTACAATTATTATTTATCGAGTTATTAGCAAATAATGGACGGATGTACTACTCCGTCGACAAAACTCTGGAAATTTTTCTAAGTCCCACCGCTAAGAGGAAACTTTTTCCGTATCGGTCCTAGACGATTTTCGACGTGATATCACTGTAATATAGACGGTTTCTAACAATATATATCATAACACCAAACTCGCTACAATTATTATTTATCGAGTTATTAGCAAATAATGGACGGATGTACTACTCCGTCGACAAAACTCTGGAAATTTTTCTAAGTCCCACCGCTAAGAGGAAACTTTTTCCGTATCGGTCCTAGACGATTTTCGACGTGATATCACTGTAATATAGACGGTTTCTAACAATATATATCATAACACCAAACTCGCTACAATTATTATTTATCGAGTTATTAGCAAATAATGGACGGATGTACTACTCCGTCGACAAAACTCTGGAAATTTTTCTAAGTCCCACCGCTAAGAGGAAACTTTTTCCGTATCGGTCCTAGACGATTTTCGACGTGATATCACTGTAATATAGACGGTTTCTAACAATATATATCATAACACCAAACTCGCTACAATTATTATTTATCGAGTTATTAGCAAATAATGGACGGATGTACTACTCCGTCGACAAAACTCTGGAAATTTTTCTAAGTCCCACCGCTAAGAGGAAACTTTTTCCGTATCGGTCCTAGACGATTTTCGACGTGATATCACTGTAATATAGACGGTTTCTAACAATATATATCATAACACCAAACTCGCTACAATTATTATTTATCGAGTTATTAGCAAATAATGGACGGATGTACTACTCCGTCGACAAAACTCTGGAAATTTTTCTAAGTCCCACCGCTAAGAGGAAACTTTTTCCGTATCGGTCCTAGACGATTTTCGACGTGATATCACTGTAATATAGACGGTTTCTAACAATATATATCATAACACCAAACTCGCTACAATTATTATTTATCGAGTTATTAGCAAATAATGGACGGATGTACTACTCCGTCGACAAAACTCTGGAAATTTTTCTAAGTCCCACCGCTAAGAGGAAACTTTTTCCGTATCGGTCCTAGACGATTTTCGACGTGATATCACTGTAATATAGACGGTTTCTAACAATATATATCATAACACCAAACTCGCTACAATTATTATTTATCGAGTTATTAGCAAATAATGGACGGATGTACTACTCCGTCGACAAAACTCTGGAAATTTTTCTAAGTCCCACCGCTAAGAGGAAACTTTTTCCGTATCGGTCCTAGACGATTTTCGACGTGATATCACTGTAATATAGACGGTTTCTAACAATATATATCATAACACCAAACTCGCTACAATTATTATTTATCGAGTTATTAGCAAATAATGGACGGATGTACTACTCCGTCGACAAAACTCTGGAAATTTTTCTAAGTCCCACCGCTAAGAGGAAACTTTTTCCGTATCGGTCCTAGACGATTTTCGACGTGATATCACTGTAATATAGACGGTTTCTAACAATATATATCATAACACCAAACTCGCTACAATTATTATTTATCGAGTTATTAGCAAATAATGGACGGATGTACTACTCCGTCGACAAAACTCTGGAAATTTTTCTAAGTCCCACCGCTAAGAGGAAACTTTTTCCGTATCGGTCCTAGACGATTTTCGACGTGATATCACTGTAATATAGACGGTTTCTAACAATATATATCATAACACCAAACTCGCTACAATTATTATTTATCGAGTTATTAGCAAATAATGGACGGATGTACTACTCCGTCGACAAAACTCTGGAAATTTTTCTAAGTCCCACCGCTAAGAGGAAACTTTTTCCGTATCGGTCCTAGACGATTTTCGACGTGATATCACTGTAATATAGACGGTTTCTAACAATATATATCATAACACCAAACTCGCTACAATTATTATTTATCGAGTTATTAGCAAATAATGGACGGATGTACTACTCCGTCGACAAAACTCTGGAAATTTTTCTAAGTCCCACCGCTAAGAGGAAACTTTTTCCGTATCGGTCCTAGACGATTTTCGACGTGATATCACTGTAATATAGACGGTTTCTAACAATATATATCATAACACCAAACTCGCTACAATTATTATTTATCGAGTTATTAGCAAATAATGGACGGATGTACTACTCCGTCGACAAAAACTCTGGAAATTTTTCTAAGTCCCACCGCTAAGAGGAAACTTTTTCCGTATCGGTCCTAGACGATTTTCGACGTGATATCACTGTAATATAGACGGTTTCTAACAATATATATCATAACACCAAACTCGCTACAATTATTATTTATCGAGTTATTAGCAAATAATGGACGGATGTACTACTCCGTCGACAAAACTCTGGAAATTTTTCTAAGTCCCACCGCTAAGAGGAAACTTTTTCCGTATCGGTCCTAGACGATTTTCGACGTGATATCACTGTAATATAGACGGTTTCTAACAATATATATCATAACACCAAACTCGCTACAATTATTATTTATCGAGTTATTAGCAAATAATGGACGGATGTACTACTCCGTCGACAAAACTCTGGAAATTTTTCTAAGTCCCACCGCTAAGAGGAAACTTTTTCCGTATCGGTCCTAGACGATTTTCGACGTGATATCACTGTAATATAGACGGTTTCTAACAATATATATCATAACACCAAACTCGCTACAATTATTATTTATCGAGTTATTAGCAAATAATGGACGGATGTACTACTCCGTCGACAAAACTCTGGAAATTTTTCTAAGTCCCACCGCTAAGAGGAAACTTTTTCCGTATCGGTCCTAGACGATTTTCGACGTGATATCACTGTAATATAGACGGTTTCTAACAATATATATCATAACACCAAACTCGCTACAATTATTATTTATCGAGTTATTAGCAAATAATGGACGGATGTACTACTCCGTCGACAAAACTCTGGAAATTTTTCTAAGTCCCACCGCTAAGAGGAAACTTTTTCCGTATCGGTCCTAGACGATTTTCGACGTGATATCACTGTAATATAGACGGTTTCTAACAATATATATCATAACACCAAACTCGCTACAATTATTATTTATCGAGTTATTAGCAAATAATGGACGGATGTACTACTCCGTCGACAAAACTCTGGAAATTTTTCTAAGTCCCACCGCTAAGAGGAAACTTTTTCCGTATCGGTCCTAGACGATTTTCGACGTGATATCACTGTAATATAGACGGTTTCTAACAATATATATCATAACACCAAACTCGCTACAATTATTATTTATCGAGTTATTAGCAAATAATGGACGGATGTACTACTCCGTCGACAAAACTCTGGAAATTTTTCTAAGTCCCACCGCTAAGAGGAAACTTTTTCCGTATCGGTCCTAGACGATTTTCGACGTGATATCACTGTAATATAGACGGTTTCTAACAATATATATCATAACACCAAACTCGCTACAATTATTATTTATCGAGTTATTAGCAAATAATGGACGGATGTACTACTCCGTCGACAAAACTCTGGAAATTTTTCTAAGTCCCCACCGCTAAGAGGAAACTTTTTCCGTATCGGTCCTAGACGATTTTCGACGTGATATCACTGTAATATAGACGGTTTCTAACAATATATATCATAACACCAAACTCGCTACAATTATTATTTATCGAGTTATTAGCAAATTAATGGACGGATGTACTACTCCGTCGACAAAACTCTGGAAATTTTTCTAAGTCCCACCGCTAAGAGGAAACTTTTTCCGTATCGGTCCTAGACGATTTTCGACGTGATATCACTGTAATATAGACGGTTTCTAACAATATATATCATAACACCAAACTCGCTACAATTATTATTTATCGAGTTATTAGCAAATAATGGACGGATGTACTACTCCGTCGACAAAACTCTGGAAATTTTTCTAAGTCCCACCGCTAAGAGGAAACTTTTTCCGTATCGGTCCTAGACGATTTTCGACGTGATATCACTGTAATATAGACGGTTTCTAACAATATATATCATAACACCAAACTCGCTACAATTATTATTTATCGAGTTATTAGCAAATAATGGACGGATGTACTACTCCGTCGACAAAACTCTGGAAATTTTTCTAAGTCCCACCGCTAAGAGGAAACTTTTTCCGTATCGGTCCTAGACGATTTTCGACGTGATATCACTGTAATATAGACGGTTTCTAACAATATATATCATAACACCAAACTCGCTACAATTATTATTTATCGAGTTATTAGCAAATAATGGACGGATGTACTACTCCGTCGACAAAACTCTGGAAATTTTTCTAAGTCCCACCGCTAAGAGGAAACTTTTTCCGTATCGGTCCTAGACGATTTTCGACGTGATATCACTGTAATATAGACGGTTTCTAACAATATATATCATAACACCAAACTCGCTACAATTATTATTTATCGAGTTATTAGCAAATAATGGACGGATGTACTACTCCGTCGACAAAACTCTGGAAATTTTTCTAAGTCCCACCGCTAAGAGGAAACTTTTTCCGTATCGGTCCTAGACGATTTTCGACGTGATATCACTGTAATATAGACGGTTTCTAACAATATATATCATAACACCAAACTCGCTACAATTATTATTTATCGAGTTATTAGCAAATAATGGACGGATGTACTACTCCGTCGACAAAACTCTGGAAATTTTTCTAAGTCCCACCGCTAAGAGGAAACTTTTTCCGTATCGGTCCTAGACGATTTTCGACGTGATATCACTGTAATATAGACGGTTTCTAACAATATATATCATAACACCAAACTCGCTACAATTATTATTTATCGAGTTATTAGCAAATAATGGACGGATGTACTACTCCGTCGACAAAACTCTGGAAATTTTTCTAAGTCCCACCGCTAAGAGGAAACTTTTTCGTATCGGTCCTAGACGATTTTCGACGTGATATCACTGTTAATATAGACGGTTTCTAACAATATATATCATAACACCAAACTCGCTACAATTATTATTTATCGAGTTATTAGCAAATAATGGACGGATGTACTACTCCGTCGACAAAACTCTGGAAATTTTTCTAAGTCCCACCGCTAAGAGGAAACTTTTTCCGTATCGGTCCTAGACGATTTTCGACGTGATATCACTGTAATATAGACGGTTTCTAACAATATATATCATAACACCAAACTCGCTACAATTATTATTTATCGAGTTATTAGCAAATAATGGACGGATGTACTACTCCGTCGACAAAACTCTGGAAATTTTTCTAAGTCCCACCGCTAAGAGGAAACTTTTTCCGTATCGGTCCTAGACGATTTTCGACGTGATATCACTGTAATATAGACGGTTTCTAACAATATATATCATAACACCAAACTCGCTACAATTATTATTTATCGAGTTATTAGCAAATAATGGACGGATGTACTACTCCGTCGACAAAACTCTGGAAATTTTTCTAAGTCCCACCGCTAAGAGGAAACTTTTTCCGTATCGGTCCTAGACGATTTTCGACGTGATATCACTGTAATATAGACGGTTTCTAACAATATATATCATAACACCAAACTCGCTACAATTATTATTTATCGAGTTATTAGCAAATAATGGACGGATGTACTACTCCGTCGACAAAACTCTGGAAATTTTCTAAGTCCCACCGCTAAGAGGAAACTTTTTCCGTATCGGTCCTAGACGATTTTCGACGTGATATCACTGTAATATAGACGGTTTCTAACAATATATATCATAACACCAAACTCGCTACAATTATTATTTATCGAGTTATTAGCAAATAATGGACGGATGTACTACTCCGTCGACAAAACTCTGGAAATTTTTCTAAGTCCCACCGCTAAGAGGAAACTTTTTCCGTATCGGTCCTAGACGATTTTCGACGTGATATCACTGTAATATAGACGGTTTCTAACAATATATATCATAACACCAAACTCGCTACAATTATTATTTATCGAGTTATTAGCAAATAATGGACGGATGTACTACTCCGTCGACAAAACTCTGGAAATTTTTCTAAGTCCCACCGCTAAGAGGAAACTTTTTCCGTATCGGTCCTAGACGATTTTCGACGTGATATCACTGTAATATAGACGGTTTCTAACAATATATATCATAACACCAAACTCGCTACAATTATTATTTATCGAGTTATTAGCAAATAATGGACGGATGTACTACTCCGTCGACAAAACTCTGGAAATTTTTCTAAGTCCCACCGCTAAGAGGAAACTTTTTCCGTATCGGTCC
Source organism: Halictus rubicundus (assembly GCF_050948215.1). Classification (NCBI taxonomy): domain Eukaryota; kingdom Metazoa; phylum Arthropoda; class Insecta; order Hymenoptera; family Halictidae; genus Halictus; species Halictus rubicundus. The sequence goes on from NW_027488566.1 coordinate 2,237,162, forward strand.
TAGACGATTTTCGACGTGATATCACTGTAATATAGACGGTTTCTAACAATATATATCATAACACCAAACTCGCTACAATTATTATTTATCGAGTTATTAGCAAATAATGGACGGATGTACTACTCCGTCGACAAAACTCTGGAAATTTTTCTAAGTCCCACCGCTAAGAGGAAACTTTTTCCGTATCGGTCCTAGACGATTTTCGACGTGATATCACTGTAATATAGACGGTTTCTAACAATATATATCATAACACCAAACTCGCTACAATTATTATTTATCGAGTTATTAGCAAATAATGGACGGATGTACTACTCCGTCGACAAAACTCTGGAAATTTTTCTAAGTCCCACCGCTAAGAGGAAACTTTTTCCGTATCGGTCCTAGACGATTTTCGACGTGATATCACTGTAATATAGACGGTTTCTAACAATATATATCATAACACCAAACTCGCTACAATTATTATTTATCGAGTTATTAGCAAATAATGGACGGATGTACTACTCCGTCGACAAAACTCTGGAAATTTTTCTAAGTCCCACCGCTAAGAGGAAACTTTTTCCGTATCGGTCCTAGACGATTTTCGACGTGATATCACTGTATATAGACGGTTTCTAACAATATATATCATAACACCAAACTCGCTACAATTATTATTTATCGAGTTATTAGCAAATAATGGACGGATGTACTACTCCGTCGACAAAACTCTGGAAATTTTTCTAAGTCCCACCGCTAAGAGGAAACTTTTTCCGTATCGGTCCTAGACGATTTTCGACGTGATATCACTGTAATATAGACGGTTTCTAACAATATATATCATAACACCAAACTCGCTACAATTATTATTTATCGAGTTATTAGCAAATAATGGACGGATGTACTACTCCGTCGACAAAACTCTGGAAATTTTTCTAAGTCCCACCGCTAAGAGGAAACTTTTTCCGTATCGGTCCTAGACGATTTTCGACGTGATATCACTGTAATATAGACGGTTTCTAACAATATATATCATAACACCAAACTCGCTACAATTATTATTTATCGAGTTATTAGCAAATAATGGACGGATGTACTACTCCGTCGACAAAACTCTGGAAATTTTTCTAAGTCCCACCGCTAAGAGGAAACTTTTTCCGTATCGGTCCTAGACGATTTTCGACGTGATATCACTGTAATATAGACGGTTTCTAACAATATATATCATAACACCAAACTCGCTACAATTATTATTTATCGAGTTATTAGCAAATAATGGACGGATGTACTACTCCGTCGACAAAACTCTGGAAATTTTTCTAAGTCCCCCACCGCTAAGAGGAAACTTTTTCCGTATCGGTCCTAGACGATTTTCGACGTGATATCACTGTAATATAGACGGTTTCTAACAATAATATATCATAACACCAAACTCGCTACAATTATTATTATCGAGTTATTAGCAAATAATGGACGGATGTACTACTCCGTCGACAAAACTCTGGAAATTTTTCTAAGTCCACCGCTAAGAGGAAACTTTTTCCGTATCGGTCCTAGACGATTTTCGACGTGATATCACTGTAATATAGACGGTTTCTAACAATATATATCATAAACACCAAACTCGCTACAATTATTATTTATCGAGTATTAGCAAATAATGACGGATGTACTACTCCGTCGACAAAACTCTGGAAATTTTTCTAAGTCCCACCGCTAAGAGGAAACTTTTTCCGTATTCGGTCCTAGGACGATATTCGACGTTATATCACTGTAATATAGACGGTTTCTAACAATATATATACATAACACCAAACTCGCTACAATTTTATTTATCCGAGTTAGTTAGCAAATAATGGACGGATGTACTACTCCCGTCGACAAAACTCTGGAAAGAATTTTTCTAAGTCCCACCGCTAAGAGGAAACTTTTTCTTCGTATCGGTCTAGACGATTTTCGACGTGATATCACAGTAATATAGACGGTTTCTAACAATATAGCTCATAACACCACTCGCTACAATTATTATTATCGAGGTATTAGCAAATAATGGGACGGATGTAGCTACTCCGTCTGACAAACCTCTGAAATTTTTCTAAGTCCCACCGCTAAGAGGA